>NW_010130871.1:45639-61118 GCF_000699245.1 Pterocles gutturalis | reverse complement strand
CTTCGACACCGTGTCGCACAGCATTCTCCCCTGCCCCCTGGGCTGCCCTTTCTCCAGGTTGAACAGTCCCATCTCTCAGCCTCTCTTCATTATGCAAGATGCTCCAATCCCTTAGTCATCTTTGTGGCCCTTTGCTGGATTCACTCCACTATGTCCATGTTTCTCTCTTGCCCAGCAGTGAAACCAGCACTCCAGCTAGACCTCAGTAGGAAGGACATCCTTCCTCCATCTGTTGGCAGCACTGCTAATGCAGTCCAGGACGGTGTTGGCCTTCTTTGGCTTGAGAGTGCATTGCTGGCTCATGATCAGCTGCTTGTCCACCAGGACCCCCCAGGTCCTTCTCCATAGTGCTCCTTTTTAGCTGATCAGTCCCGGTGTGTACTGGTACATGGGATCATTGCTCTCCAGATGAAGGACTGAGCATTTCCCTTTGTTGGACTTGAAGAGATTCTTCTCTGCCCAATTTCCCAGCTTGATGAGGTCCCTTTGAATGACAACACGACCATCTGGTTTATCAGCCATTCCTTGTAGTTTGTATCGCCTGCAAACTTGCTGAGGGGGCACTCTGTCCCTGTGCGCAGGTCAGTAATGAAGATATTAGTTTTGGCCAAAGTATCAGCCCCTGGAGTAGACCACTAGCAACTGGCCACCACTGGTGCCACTGGTCACCACTCTCTGAGCCTGGTAGTTCACACCAGTTTTCAGCCCACCTCACTGTCAAACTCCACACTGTTGGACAGGGTTTATGTGTAAAACAATTTAAGTGTTGTCACATTTGATTGTTTTTTATAAGAAAAGGGGTTTCTATATGTTTTCATGTTGTAGTAATTGAAAGCCAATTTATTCAAGTTTAACAACGGATGCTATCTTCAGAAATTTACAGTGAAAGCTTGTTTCTTTTTGATAGTAAGATAACTTTCTTAATATGTTTATGTAATCACAGAGAACAGCAAGTGTTGTCTGACTCAAGGTGTGCTGTCTCATTGCATGTAACGCTATTCTTCTGTCATCTTTCTACTAATTTTTGAGTCCAGAGTTAACTTATTTTTTGGAACATCTTTACTGTGAACATACTGTTACCATATTATGACATAATCAGAATCAAGAGGAAACACTAATTAGTAAATCCACTGGTACAGAAAGGATGTATTTTAGAGTAGGAAAGAAATTATACAATGAGAACCACACAATAGTTTTGTGTGCACCTCTGCTATGTCTGAAAAAGGCCGTAAAATCATTCCTGGCATGTCTCATTGCTGGCAGAATTTTACATGTGGTCATGTAGAAAGCTGTCAGTGTTTTTGAGTGATAGGATAAATGTGACATTGCATAACAGCCTCTTCAGAAAGTCTGTCTGAGGGTTTGTGATAATGCTTCATACTGAAGTTTGGGCATTTTCACATTGTACAGTTGATTTTTATGGCCAGTGTCCTTTGGGCGGGGGGTCTCTCATCCTAATCCAATACAGAGTCAGTGACCTCGTCAGTGAGGTGAGGAAGGCAGCCTCTCCTTGTGTCTGCTTTCCAGCCCTGAAATTGGAGCTGACTGCTATGGGCAGTGCTTCCAGACTTCATGAGTGTTTGTTAAACCACTTTGAGGTCATGAGAAGGAAGGTGCTATAAAGTGTTTAGTTATTCTCTTTATGAAAATGTTTGTGGCAAAGGATTTTTTAACTTTTTCTGAGTAATATTTCCTAGCTAATCCTTGCTTTACCCTTTCTTCTCCCTCCTTCAGCTCATTTCCCCCACCCCAAAAAGAGCAGAGCTTGAAATATGAAGCTAAAAATTATGCTGACTTTTCTCAAAAAAACCCCAAAACAACCTCAAAAGCGAACCCACACCACCCAGTTTTTCATTATAGCATCCCTCTTCTTGGTTGTCACAAAACCTATTTACTACAAGAATATTGATAATTCACAGGTACTTTTCTTCTTGGAACAGATTAACATATTTATTAATCTGATTCTACTGGGATGTGCACGCTGCATTGCTCTGGCTTATTTACACTGCGGTGGTGGTGGTGGCAGTCTTTCATTCTGAGTTGTGCAGTGTAAGTTTGGTTATAAGCATAAAAGAAAATGAGATTGCTTTAGGAGTAAACTTTATTTGGGAAAGAAATTTGCTTTAGATATATGAGTGGTAGTAGAAGATGAAGTTCAGCAGAAAGTTTCTTCAGAAAACAAAAGGAGGATGTACCTCAAATATTACCTTGCTCTTTTCCTTTTTTAAAAAAGTATACATTTTGTTGTTTAAATGTAGATTGTAAATAATGGACCCTTATTTATCCCTGAATCATTTTAACTTCAGGCTTCCTGGGTTATGATCTTTGTTTGCAGTGTCAAGTCTGTGATGAGAAGTCAAAGATACTTAAAATATCTTAGCCAAGGAAATGTGCTACTGGCACAGCACCACAGTTACGTAGTACCTGGTTTACTTGATGAACTATTACAATTAACAGTCTGAAGGTTCTTACTTGATCACTTGGTTAATACAGGATAGTACTGGAATGAAGTTGTGGAAGAAACGGTGGTTTGTGCTCTCAGATCTGTGTCTCTTCTATTACAGAGGTAAGTTCTGCTCAGGAAAGCTTCATTTGCTGATTTTACTGGAAGCAGAGAAATTTTGACACACCACTCAAATGCAAGAAATAAGAAGCTGCTACTTAACTTAGTGGATTAAAATAGTTGTATAGCTGTCAATATCCAGGCCTGCTACTTGTATTTTTTTTTTTCTTTCTTAATTACCAATTTCACATAATTGCTTCCTGCCTATCAGGTATGCTCAAAGGGCAGACTCATTCACAGACGCCTCCTTTATTAAATTCTGGCTTGTAGTTTTCTCACTGCTTCTGTTGCTAGGAACTAAATATGCCAGGTTAAATCTAATTTTTCATGCAAATTAAGTAACTGAAACGGGGATAGGAAAGGGATAGTGCAGAGGAGCTGAAACTCTGCCTTTGGAATGATAAAGAGGATAGATATGCCTTTTGGGAATCTAATCAGTGTTCGTGAATACTTATAAAGTGAATGTTGTCCAATTCCATATGAGTAAAAGTCTCTGCTGTATCTGGAACAAAGAAATCTGTTAGTACCCTTATGTAGCTACATGAGACTTATTTTATGTGGGAAAAATTAGCTGCTTATAATTCTGGTCTAGAGATATGTATGTTAAAAAACTGATTCCTTCACCATTACAGATTATTAACTGTAGTACTTCTGAGGGGATAAACAAATGGGAATTGCGCATATGGAAATGTGTTCAATCCTGAAGTAAGGTGTACAACTGTGATAGTTTAAAGGAGGCTAAATACAAAGAAGATTGTAAAGCATGGCAAAATAGAGGA
This sequence comes from Pterocles gutturalis, assembly GCF_000699245.1. Lineage (NCBI taxonomy): Eukaryota > Metazoa > Chordata > Aves > Pterocliformes > Pteroclidae > Pterocles > Pterocles gutturalis. Next base: position 57,776 of record NW_010130871.1, on the reverse strand, counting down.
AAATAAACAGTTAAGGCCATCTGCAGCCTTAACTGCAGATGAAAGTGTAAAAAGGGTTTCAGTTTAGGTTGAGACTTTAGAATTGGTAGAAGTGGTGTTGATGCTATTGATGCTGAAAGCAGTGACTGATGAATTTAAGATGCTGTTCTGTTAAAGTGCATCATGGTTCTAATCTAATCAAGACAGATCAAGTCATGAAACATAAAAGCTCTGTAACTGTAACTGGTTTAGTCAACAAATTCAGAATTATTGAAATATAATCATTAGGCTTTGTTTCTTTACCGCATGAAGATAGCTGGATAAACCACTGCTGAGTCAAAATTAGGCTATAATTTCAGTCATGGAGGCATCGATGGTGATACAACTACACTGTATTTAGTTAAGTAGTCATTATATACACTGTGCTTTCTTAAATGGTTTCCTTATTTTAAACAAGTCTTCAGGTTCTCTCTTCCAAAGGTTCTAAAGAAAGTGCTGCTTTGTAGCTGCCTTAAGAACAGATTAAATTGACTTAAAACACTGCACATGAAGTATCTCAAAATAAAACAGAAAAAGCAATAAGCAAAACCAACAACAAATAAAACAAATCCGAACAGCTCTGTAATCTTACTTTTTCATTTCTACGTTAGTGTGGAAATACCAGCAGAATAGTCTAAATTGTTTACATGATAAGCTTAGCTTTTAGCTATCACTCACTAGTAAGCAGTTAAAACTTATAAACTGTAATTAAACATGTATAGTGATAGTCTTAAAGGTATTAGAAATGGCTACTAAAATGTAAAAAACTTGCACTCTAAGCCCTGTGCCTTTATTTTTTTGTTAATTCTGTCTCAGATATTGCAAAAATGGGAAGTGTGGAGCCATGCACTTACTCCCAGCACAAGCAGTGTTTCTGGTTGTGCTGTTGTGGTTGTCGGGGTTGTTTTGGTTTTGTTTTTTGGTTTTGTTAGTAAATCTTACTGAACTTTTACAATGTGTTATAACGTTAGCAGCTTAAATCTGATAGATCAAAAGAAAAATTATTTCATTTTTTCAGAGCTTAAAGAATACTCTTTTTTTCTGTTTCATGGAGGGATAAAAGACTGCCCACCTTCATATTGGAGCCTTGTTGTTGCAACAAATAGAAGATCTTAGAGCTGGTCAGAAGCTCAGCTATTTTTCTCTTGTATTATTCATACACCAAATACAAGTAAAGATGGGTATAGGGCAGTGTAATGTGTAGATGAAAGCTAGTCTGATGGGAAACAGATTTTTAAAATCTGGAAATGGAATGTAGCAGTATGTCTTCAACAAAGACCGAAGTCCTCCAGACATGCAGCTGTTCAGTGGAACGAAAATGCTTAATGCTTTTATATGGCAATAGTGGGTGTGACTTAGTCATAAATCAAAGTATAATCTAGCAGAAGAAAGGAATTTTTCCCCAAAATAGCAGTCCAAATAAAGTAAACCCCAACATTTGCCATGCATTCTGGGACAGGGGAAAAAAAGGCAGATTTTTGTGTGTTTATGGCTAGCATGGAGTAAATATTTAAGAGGGGGAGATGCAATGGTTTCAGGCATACTTATGAGTACAGTTGAGTACCTGAAAGTAAATCTACTCCATTTCTTTTCTACCTTTTAATTGGAATAACTTTATACTCAGTTCTCAATTAAATAACTGTCCAAGAAGGCATGATTTTTACATCTAACATGTTATGTAATGCTAATATGGCTGGGCAGAGCTTTCACCATATGAATAAATTAAATGAAAGTTGTGGCTTGTCAGAATTTAGTGAGTAAACGAGGACCAGGAAAAGATTTTTAAAGCCAGGTATAAGAGGTAGTCCTTTCTTGCTTTTTACATGTATTTTAATTGTAACAGTATAACTTTTCCATGCTTGAAACTTTGGAATATCTGTGTTTTCATCTTAATTTCATAGATACATAGTCATTTGTTGTGGGTGGTATCTTCAACTAAGAAAAGTGTTATGGGGAACAGTCTCCTAAGATGCTGGTTGGTAACAGAAACTCTGTATCTGAAATACAATTAAGATTGACTTTGTGCATTGCATCCAATTGTTCCTTTATTAAAGTATAGTTGGATTTAAGAGCTGGTTATTCCTTACAATTAATATGTCAATTTATTATTGCAATGTATTGTTCTAAATTTTTTTAAAATATAATGTTCTCAAAAAAGGGTGTTTGGTTTGGAGAATTTTTGTTTGCTTTTTGCAAATGATCTGAAACATATGCATTCTTATGAATAGAATGTAATTGAGTACATACTGTTCATGGGAATTATAGCAGTCTCATAGCTTAATATGCCTGATATCAGAAGAGGAGTGTGCAAATTTTCTCAAAGTCTAACAATCCTAAACAGGATTTAAAAATACACCTGCTCTCATGGGTATTTGCAATTTTTGCTGAGCAGGCAATAGGTAGCAGATATTGTTGTTGTTACTGAATTAGAGGTCTGACTTCCATCTGCTTTTCAGCTTTGAAGTCATATGCAGGTACACACTGATCCCCAGAAAAAACCCTAGATGAAGCTATTTGTGGCGTTTTCCGTAACACAGGAGATTCCATAAGGTAGCTCACAGCTGCCGCTCTCAGGAGGGTTTTTTATGCTTGTCCATCTTGGGGAAAAAGTTGAAGGTGGCCATATTCAAATGGCCTCGATTTCACAGTGCTTAGCAGGTTTTTGGGGGTGCACACTTGTGTGGTGGCGGGTTCTGTGGCACGTGTTGGCAGAGAGGGACTGCACAGTGGCTGTTGTGGACTGCACACTTGTGAGACTGTGTATACAGGCACCTACGTAGCAAGTCAGTCTGGCTTTCTGATCCTGTAAGGCATTTTCTTCTGAGGTAAACTTGTGACTGGTCTTTTAAGTGCAGAGTTTCACTGAAGGGTCTGAATACAAGTATTATGTCCCAAAACACTTTGTTTCTCTGATCAAAGAATATACATTCACAGATGAGAAAGAAGAAGGGATACTAGGTAGCATACTTCTACCTAGTTTTCAGATATCTGTGCTTTCTCCTGAGGACCATATTAACCGCAAATATGCCTTTAAGGTAAGAGAATCAAATTTTCAGTTTAATTTTATGTCTGAAAGCACAATAGTCTAGTGAACAGAACTAATTTTACTGAGAATTGACAAACAGGATTGACAAATAGCTTCTAAGACTGATTTTTGCAGAATACAGTAGCAGAGGATTCAGGTATTTAGCCTGAGGTAAATGCAGACATAATTACTAGAATAAGAAAATGGATGAATATCACTTACTATTAGTCTTTTATTTTTGGTTCATGGATCTTAAATACTGTGTGGTGTTTTAGAATTGTAAACTGTGTCTGCAGCTAGACTTATACCACTACTGAAAGTTCTTTAGTTATTTAAACAAGAAGTGTCTTTACATATAGATAAAAATAAGGGTTTATTATCACTGAAATCACAATATTACATGAGTCATTGTTAGGAGTGTTTCACAGCTAATCTTTTTAATCATTATATAAATCACTCTACTAAATATTTTCTCTTGACCTCTGTTTTGTTTTATGGCTCTTCTTTTGGCCTCCTGAGCAACACATAATTTATTTGCTGTGGTAAGTACAAATTAAAACTTACTGTGTCATCCAGACTGCAAAGATCTATGCCAAAATCTTATTTATAATCATTATATTAATTTACATTAATGGATAGTTAAGACCATTTTAATAGATTGAATAAATTTAAGGGCTTTTTAATTAGTGTATTAACGATGAAGCATCTATGATTGAAAATTATAGGCAATTATTTTGAAAATATGAATGCAGTTGTAAGGGATGAAAAGAGAAAGGGGGGCAGCAGTGACAGAGAAACATTGACAGAGAAAATATGAATGCACTTGTAAGGGACGAAAAGAGAAATGGGGACAACAGTGACAGGGATACATTGAAGTATTTCTTCTGATATTTTTTCTGATAATATTATTTGCAGAAATATTATTAGAGAAAACATTAGAGCAAGTATACAGTAACATTATTTACCTCTTTTCTTTTACAGAATCTTACATTTTTATTGCAATGTCCATGTCATTTCCAATCAGGCAGCTCATCCAAACATGAGGACCTATTATTTCTGCACAGATACAGGCAAGGAAATGGAGTTGTGGATGAAAGCTATGACAGATGCAGCACTTGTGCAGACAGAGCCCGTGAAAAGGTAATGTGGATTTTCAAAACAGTGGCACAGTGCATTTCTTCGTATTTAGTTTGAATTATTTAAATGAGAGGGCATACCTTAAAATACAATGTAAATTGTCTGAAGTAATTTCTCCTTATATTGTAGAAGCCTTACTAATTTAACAATGTTGGAACAAATTTTCAAGTAGTAAAAATTAAGTTCTGTTCTGAATATGGAAAGGGCTAGTGGACAAAAACTTGACTAGTTGCTTTAGCCAGTGGCATCAGAAGAAGTGCAATGGCAAGTACTATGTGCAGGCATGGTTGACTTCCCCTGCCTTCCTGACTGAGCAGCAATAGCAGCTCAACTGGTCCTAGTCTTTGTCTCAAATTTGTCATAAGTCTCAAATTCACAACCGTAGTTTCTGGCTAAATTAAACAGCTGCACCTATGGGCAACGTGCAGGGTGCCATTCTTGTTCAGCATTAAGCTGTCATCAAATTTATACTGACCTGATCTGGAGCCTTGCCCTTTATGGAATCACACAGAGTCCCAGAATGGTTTGGGCTGGAAAAGACCTTGGAGATCATCGAGTTCCAACCCCCCCTGCCCAGGACAGGGACACCTCCCACTAGACCTGCTTTCCGCCCCGTTAGTAACACAACTCGTGGTATTAGCATCCCATAACCCCAATTTTTCGGCTTCCATGGCCCAGTATTTTCTGATGTACCTGAGTTCCTACGTATCCATGTATGTTTTATGTATCTGTGTGTTAACAATGAAAAGCAAGTTATCACTGGAAGCCTTGTGTTCTCAGAAACCCAATATTGCCTGTTGCTGTCTATCCAGTAAGAGTTGTTTTCTCTCTGAATATTATCCTTTGGGTTGGCTCCATGTCATCAATATTGGAAACCCTATCAATGGAAAACTTAAAAGCTCCTCATTATTGATGACACAGAAATTATTGCTGATGACTGCTGGCACTTGATCTACTTCTGCGCTCTGTTAGTTCCTGCTACACTGGAGCTAAATGAACAGCAGCAATGCTGAGAACTTTCACATTTAGAAAAAAAAGAAAAAAAGGTTAAAAAATTCCATAGACATAGATACCAAAGAAGAGAAAGGAACAATTTTTGTGGCAGAGTGAGAACACTGAACTTGTCAAAATACAAGCAGTCTTTCTGAATTTTGCATCACTAGTGCAAGTCATTCCTGTTAACTTGTTCCTGACATTTCTGTATCCCATGTTCCCGTATGGTGCTGCCAGAGGCATAAAATGGAATGCAGAATGATTAGACACTTCTAGTTGTACATGTTTTAACGTCTTGTGAGCTTCTCAGTCAAATGTAGTGAAACTTTCACTTACATGAATCTATGGGGCATTCAGAAGGATAGTAAACTCAGAACACTTTTAAACTTGTACCCATGCAACTGCTCAGTCATTAATCTTAAACAAAAGGTTGAAATCTTAGCTTTTGTCTCTAACATCTTTTAAATACCTAGATAACAGATGAAGTATTTCATTCTTTGCATTGGACAGCGTAGTGAAATAGCTTCGTAATAAAATATGTTGTTCTCTGTACTATGGAAAAATAACATGTGTGCTTCAAGCTCTCCGCTGTCATGTTTGTTTTTCCCAAAATCACTGAAAATAAAAGATTTCAGCTTGTAGAAAGGAGGAGTGGTAGGTCCAATTACCACACTGAAATTTGATAGTCAGCTATGTATGATTTCATATTATATATGAAGATGTTATGTTCTTTGTCTGCTGTAACCCTCCTCTTGTTGGGGATCAACAGATGATATGGGGAAGGGATGAGCAGAGTAAGAGAGAGCATAAGCAAGTAGATACTTAGTAGTATTTTCACCTTTTAATTTCTTTGTTCAGAGCTTTTAAGAGATTGCACTGAAAAGAATGGTGTTACCTTGACAAAATAAAATATCTCATTTATCTTAGTGAATAATAAACTTAATCTGAAAAATGAGTTTTGGTTCGTTGTAATTGTTAAGTGTATTGCAGATAGCTGTGGTAGCTTACAGATGGAGAATGACTAAACCAAATCAGATCCACTTCACTCAGACAAAAGTCATGTATTGATTTTATAAGCACTTCATAGGGGGAGTAATACTGAAGTGGGCCATTCTGAATCTCTTTGAACCAGTTAAATGACCTTTATTTGATGTGTGCAACACTGTGAAGATTGAATGTTTGAAGAGGACATCTTTATAGCAGAAAAGAATTAATGTGAGAAAGGTACATCTCCATCTGACAGAGCCTCCTTAATAGGTGTGGTCTTCATAGTCTCTCCTGTAATAGTCAATGCTCTATAGAAGGTATTTGGTACACCTCATTATATAAACAGATGTTACATTATTGCTTGTTGCATTTCTTTTAACATAAGAAGCAATCCAAGATGGTCATGTAAATATGCTTCTTTTTTTGGGCAGTTTGCTAATACAGCTGTACAGTCGTGTTTGGTGCCTCGGAGCCTAAAAAGACTCATAATGAGCTCACCCTGGCACTTGGCGCAGCTTGCAAGCTAGTTGTCCTTCCTTGGATGCAGTGCCACGGCTGCTCTAACGAGACGATTGTGCAGTCTGCTGCCGTGAAGGGTGTTCCAGCCTCCCAGAATGCTTGGCCATGCACTCCTATCCCCTTCTTTCAGCCATAGCGCCTGTTTCTGCACTGACATCTGCCTGTTTCAGGTGTCTGACAGCTTATAGGCAAATGGTGGGGATTCCCAGTGCAGCTGAACTTATCTTACACTTTTCATCCAGCTATGCTCCTGCAATCTGCCTTGCATTGCTTTGGGTGCTTATCTTACTCCTTGGTGAATCAGTGTAATACACTAAATGAGTAGAAAAGCACTCAACAGCAAAATCGGTAGTTTTTGGCCTGGATATCACAGGCAGAACAGGCTTGCTAACAGCCAAAACAAGTGTCAGAAAAGCAATAAGAAAGGTGACTTATGTAACACCATCTTGTTTTAATTCAGGCAAGAAACCCTAGAACGAAACAGAAGTAGATGTGACTTCTTTGAAAAGTTCGGTAGTAGTCTTGAAAAAATTACTTGAGAGAAAATACATTTCAAGACCAGTGAAGTCTCAGAGACTTTCATGTCTGTTAGCTATAATAAGGAAGAAAATCCTTCAGACATCTGCTTTCTAAAGAATCCATCTTTTGGCTATCAAACCAGTTCTTAAAATGAACCATGTAGCAGGATATGATCTTATTCAGAAGAAATACTGTTTCTTCCTTCTAAAAATCTGTTAAGTATTAAGTATTGTATTACCTCATCTCTAACCTAAAGTTTGGCACGCACGTAGCTCTAAGCATAAATGATTTTGGTTCAGTCAAATTCAGCCAGTGCCTTTGTTTCTCAGTCCTGTTTCTTTGAGAGGGTCTAACATTGGTACTGAGTACAGTGTTCTAACAGACTAGATACTTAAGATACGATAGCTAGAGTTATTAAGAAGCTACTTCCTTAAATATTTGTGCAAGCTGATGTTGAGCCACTCTTATGTGCTTGTTAATATAAATTGCCTGATGATAAGTCACAGCTTTTACAGTACAGTTCTTTAAATCTGGAAATCAAGGTACTTAGTTGCTTGTGATACTCTGGAAATCCAAACACAACAATCTGTTGAATGTTTCAGCTTTAAATATTTTCAGAGCTACAATCTGTATTTTTATTTTTCTGAGGATATGGGTTCCTTGGAGAGAAAAAGAGGTAAAAAGAATACTTAAAACAGTAAGTTGTGGGGGTTTTGGCCAGTTTTCCATAAAATATTCTTACTTTCCACATATAGTTAGACACATAACACAGAAATGAGATACTGAGGAGAGAAAATAAAAATGCAACCATTTCTTTTAGAACTGGTCTGCAGTCACAGCAGAAACACTATTCTGATGTATAACTGCAGGGAGGACAAATATTATTTGGTTCTATTGACTTAACTGTAATTAATCCTTTCTAAACTTTTTTGTTTTAATTTTACCTAGATGGTAAATTCAAGTTTAATAATGTACTGAGACCTATCAAAATAATTGAACACAAATACTTTTCTCAGTGATGAACAGTATAAGCTTATGATTCAAAATACGATTTCAAACAACCTCTAAGGATTAGCAAAACATTTTACTCACTCCATGTTGTATGACTGCAGACTACAGTTAAGTTGTGTCTGTGAGTACTGATTGCTTGCTTGTGTTTGTAGATGCTAATATCCACCAACATACTGATTTATCATTTTTACCCTAAATGCTGATTTCTCTACTCTCCCATGTTTAAGAGCATCATTATTCTATCCTTTCACTGTCAGCTGTGTATGCCAGAGCCTGTGTTTCTTCCAAGTGATGCAGCATGTACTAAGAAAAGACTGTGTTTTTTTTTTATTTTTTCCTCCTAGTGTAGTTGCTGTCCCTGAACAGCGTGAGCTAAGCTGCCAAAAAAGCACTTGTTAGCATAACGACATCCACTGTGGGGGTTTACCGACATCACTGTATTTGGAAAAGATGGCTTTTTCTCTTCAAATGCTTCTGCCTGTTTTTTTTAAATCAGTCTTCATGTCTGTCTGATACTTGATTACATGCCTCCCTCATCCCCCTTTCAGAATTACTTATTCATATAAAACAGCAGAAAATAGTACTTTTTAGTAATGTGTTGCTGTACCATACTTATTATTCCTGTTTTGTTTTAGAAACCTATAAATTGCATTTAAGTATATGCTGGAACATTTATGTTCGTTACTCATTCTCTTTTGTCTTCTCCCTCTCCCGTCCTCAAAATACCCAGCAAGTCTTGCTGAATGTCTTTGAGAACCAGATATAGATACGAAGCCAAATAGGAATAAGGATTTGTGTTTCTTAGGTTTACCTATTAGTTTCTGATCATTCTTTCCCAAGTGGATCCTTTGCTGTGGAAAGAGATCTCTTGCTCACACCAAGTTGACTGATCTGATGCACAAAGGAGAGCCCAGAAGTCTATTTGAATGTCAGTCATTCAGCCTCTATGCCATCACAAAGAATGTCAAATATAAATGCTTGGCTCTGCTGTGTATAGCCATAGTAACAAGTGGTGCAGCATAGAGATAGCATGGAAAAGCAATTCTGTGATTTTGCGGTTTGTTGTTTTTTAATTAAGATCTGCAGTGGAAAGTACTATGATCGTGTGAATCGAACACTGTGCCAAGTCTTGACTTTGCCACCTAACTGATGAATGTTCTTAGAGACGCAGAGATCCTCCCTCTGCACCACAGATTTTCCATCTGTAAAGTGGCAACTGCTTCTCTGCTGGAAAGTACCTTGAGAAAGATTGGTATAAAGTGCTATATAAGGGGACAGGTGGTACTATTGAGGCATGTTGTGTATATTGATGCCCATGTTTAGGATTATTTGGAAGGTAGTCCTTACATTCATTTGTAAACTCTTGAGTGCTGTCTGAAAACTGAAATTTTTACACCTTATTTTGACTTGAAAATTGTGGTAAATTGAGTTTTTCATTCACTTTCCTGTTTGGAAAATTCCTTTAGTTTGTGCTAGAACACTGGATAGTACAGTTTTGAGGTGGGAGGGAGAAGATGATACAGTTTTTTTTTGCCCGAAGAAACCTAGGCAGAAATATTTGGTCTTGGGAACATTTTAAAGTCTTGGGGGAAAAAAATAAAAAGAAAACACCTCACTTTTATATTGCGTTAGGAGTTTAGCACAGCATTTCTTTGCTGATACTTGGAAATTATGTAAAAGATGACACAGGTATAGCAGTTCCACCACATCTGTCCTCCCCCACAGAAGTCTACATTAAAACTGGTGCTGCATTGAGATATTTTTCTCCAAAAGTAATGGTTGGCAGAAATGTTACCCTCTCCTTTCTGGTAGCAGAAAACATCAGATGTATCTAACCTCTGCATATAATAGTGATGTATGAGAAAGAGACACTGTTTAAAAATAAAGCTGATGCATATAGCCGAAGAGATGCTCATGTTAGATTAGTGGTATGAGTATTTTAATTTGCAATATGTTTGACATGTGTGTACGCTTTCACGTCAGCACCTCAGGAATAATCACTGAAAGAAAAGGACTATTTTGAGATACTTAGATTAATAGAGTGAATTTTGGAGGACTTTTATAACACTACGAAGTATCAAGCAGAGATTGGGATCATCACAGCTGTGTCAGGAAGAGGCATGGGGGAAAAAAATCACACCCTTCGTTAACATGCGAAGTGCATGAGTATTTCATTCTAACTCATGCAATACGCAGAGGACATTGGTGTCCCACTGTTTCTGACTGAGACATTTGAAATGGTGTATTTGTCAAGGCAGGAGTCTCTTGATTCCTTTCACATCATGGAGAATTCATAGCAACAGTAGGGTGGTAATGGGAGGTGCATTTAAAATTGTCCAACATTGTTAGCAGTGGGGAGTATTTTGAAAAGGACCTTACAGTTTTCAGTCCTTTAAATATGCTGGGATTCTGTCCCAAACAGTTGTTGGCCTGTTGGGAATTTATGGCTTAAATAATCTGTTGGGGCAGTGTAGGTTTGTTGGACATTGAACCTGCATGTTAAGGACAGGGTAAGCAGAAATGCTTACAGCTGTGTGCGTAGTTACTCGGAACTAGAGCATTTTTCAGAGGAGTGGTCATACTTGTTCTCTTGGTCAGTTGTGTATGTGGTGGCCTTTTTGCACACAGATAAGGCACTTGAACTGGACACAGTTGTAAAGATGAATAATGTATTTGCAAAAAAAGATGCAAAACAGTGTGAAAGGTTGATTTGACAGTCTTAAAACAAAGTTTTGTTCTTGGTTTGGCTTTATACAGAGATGTAATCTTAAAGAATTATATCTCTTCCTCTTCTTTCCTCTTGTACTAAAAAATGTTGATCAAAGCATTTTAGGTGTTTTGGTTTTTTTCCTAGTAAACTGAAAAAAAATTGTTACTATCTGAGCTGGATGTTCAGTTCATGTCGAAGTATGCAAAAAGATAAAGCTTCTTGACATTTTTTAAATTTAAAAAGAAGATAGATAATAGAGCTGCAAACATTGAGTGGTTGTGTAAGTACTGTAAAGCAGTAACTGTTTTAAAAATATCATTATTTTTGTGGTATAGTTCCCTAAGTCAGCAGCTATTTTCCCCCTTAAAATTAGAGAAGCCACAGTTATTTTCCACTAAATGTATGCCAGCCAAAGTGATAACATAGCAGAGAAACCTAATTGATGCCAGTGACCATGAAAAGTTGTTTGCTTTCTTTAAAGGAGCTCATTATATGTTAAATTCAGCAGTATTGTGAATCACAAGCTGGTCAGCAATGTAATCTGCTACCATTTTTAAAGATGGCTTTAAAAGTCATCTGAATTTCAGGCTGTTGACATCTGGAAGCTGTATCTCTTAAGAGAGACAATGAATATTTTTACTGTTTGAATGTCCAGCCCGCCAGGGACTGAGCATCCACTTCTTCAGAACCTGGCTTTATTTCCTCTTGTGCACATTTTTTCTAGGGGGTTAATTTGAAGTTGGCTTAAAAAATTTACCCCATGTTATAAATGCTTTTAAAATTAAAAATAAATAGAGAACCGTGGAAGAAAAGGCAATCCCAAGCACGAATACAGGCTGGGTGGAGAATGGATAGAGAGCAGCTCTGAGGAGAAGGACTTGGGGGTATTGGTGGATGAGAAGCTGAACATGAGCCGGCAGTGTGCACTTGCAGCCCAGAAGGCCAACCGTGTCCTGGGCTGCATCAAAAGAAGCATTAGCAGCAGGTCGAAGGAGGTGATTCTCCCCCTCTACTCTGCTCTCGTGAGACCCCACCTGGAGTACTGTGTTCAGCTGTGGGGCCCCCAACATAAAAAAGACCTGGACCTGTTGGAGCGAGTCCAGAGGAGAGCCACAAAATTGGTCAGAGGGCTGGAGGAGAGGCTGAGAGAGTTGGGGTTATTCAGCCTGGAGAAAAGAAGGCTCCGAGGAGACCTGATAGCAGCCTACAGGAGAGATG
>NW_010130871.1:0-45424 GCF_000699245.1 Pterocles gutturalis | reverse complement strand
TGCCCATGGCAGGGGGGTTGGAACTCGATGATCTTTAAGGTCCTTTCCAACCCTAACCATTCTATGATTCTAAGAAACATTCACACTTGTGAATCAAAAAAACACAAAACCAACCAACCAACCAAAAAAATACCACCACAAAAAAAACCCCAAAACAAACAAACAAATGCAGAAACCCAAAACAGTAACAACAAAAAAGCCGGCCTGTCCTTGATAATTATGAAAATATGTCCTGGATTTTTCTGTCAAATACAAGATAGTGGTGTCAAATATCTGGACAGGGATTATCTGAAATAAATTAACTTTTCATTTTGTATTGTTATTTCTTAATGAATGTTTTGTTGTTATTATAGCTTGTCATATATTTCTTTCCAGAGCAGAGAAGTTAACCACTGAAAATACACCACCTCGAGAGACAAATAATATTTCAAACCATCGGGTGCTAATTAAGCCAGAGGCACAAAATAACCAGAAAAACAAAGAAGTGAACAAAAATGAGGAGAAGAAAGCTTTGGAAGCTGAAAAATATGGATTCCAGAAAGTTGGGCAAGATAAACCATTAACAAAAATAAACAGCGTAAAGCTAAATCCTTTGGGATCTGAATACAGGACTTTACCCATAACCACGATTCAGGCTGGACACTTCAGACCAGTTCATTTAAATGGGTCTGAAAATAAAGCTGTTGGTGTTGTCCTGGCAGATGCTGGAGCTGGAGGTCAGCACAATGCGGTTCAGTCACATATGGAGTCTGAAAGAGTTATGCAGAGAACTAATTCAATGCTGCAGTTGGAACAGTGGATTAAAATACAAAGAGGAAAAGGACAAGAAGAGGAAACAAGAGGGTAAGTACTATGTAATTTTTTTTCCTAGGTGCTCTAGCAAATAATACTTAGACTTATTTCCTTGTTAGAATCTTTAAATTTTTGGTCAATATTACATGAAGATATAATTAATTGTTTTCTGTAAGATGTACCTGGATGACTACTCAGAACAGATTTATTAAAGTTTCATTTTTATTAACATTTGTGTGATTATTTATAAATTAAACTATATTAGTAACTTAAAAATGGCCAGAAACGCTTTTTGGGTGTTAGAAATTTCTCTATCCGAACAAGGAGGAGTGTTATCAATCATAACAATTATTTTTCCTCTTAAAATCTGTTCTTCACAAATTCTTGTAATAGTATTTTATTTAAAATTATTCAAAAATATTCCAGGGAGCTTTTAAGCTTTAAACAAGCTTTAATAAAAGAAGAAAGAGAGAAGCTTTACCTAAGAGTAAATCATAGAAATCTAACTAACTTGATGCTTAAAGCTTCTCTTCTTATGAAATTAAACATCTCCCAGTTCTAATATTGAGTTCCAGTGCTTATTCATGAAGCTTTAAAATTGTGTGTGAATGACTGTCAATATTGATTCTTGTGCTGATAGCAATTTGTCTGTGTGACAGAAGTGCTGCTTCCAGGCTGGCTTACAGACAAGCAGCTCTAGCAGTAAAATATAAAATCTTTTATTATTACGTTAGATAGGAAGAACTGGAGATGCTATCAATGGAGATATTTTGAAGAGTTGGAAATTAGGGAGTTTGTGTATAGATGGATGGCAGAGAAGAGCTTAAGACAGAACCAAATTCAGAAAATGTATTTTCCACAAATTTCAAAATATGGGCACTGGGGGCTTCTCAGTTTTTGCAAAAAAAATAGTTTCCCTTACACTTGCCAAAATTGGTTGAACATTTCCTCCTTGCCTTTAGTCCTTCATTAAATATAATTAGGATGTGTTAATGTGGTGTTTCATGAAGTATTCAACATAAGAGGCTTGATCAAGTTTGAACTTACGGTACAGAGAGCAACTTGCACACCCTGCCATTTATTTTATTGTGCATGCTTGAGTAATGAGAACTCAGAAGGCTGTTTGATGCAATTAGATTTTTTAAATTGGCCTGTAAAACTTGCAGCCGAACAGTAGAAATTTGAATAGCTGTGCCATTTTTCAGTTGCAAGCAAGTATAAAAGCCCTAAAACTGATTTCATTGTGGGAATCAAATAGAGGGAAGTACTGTTAACAATGTTACTAATTAACAATATTTTATTCTTGACTATTCCAACTGTAAGCAACACTTGTTGCTTAAATAAGGATGGCACTGATAGCACAAAGGGCATGCTTTCAAATGCAGTTCTACGTAATAGTAGCAAACGGAAAATGGATTGGCCTTGACCTGTCTTTTTTTGCTTTGTGTGGAAATGGCCTTGAATAATGATCCAAATTTCTCGTGTATAGTGATGTCTTCAGAATGTGCTTTCATTTAAATTTTAAATTTAATTTTTGTTCAAATTGCCAGTTTCTGTCTGGAGACAGAAGTCTAAGTAGAATTGAGGGTCTGAAATCAGCAATGTGTTCATTCATAGCATTGCAGAACTGAGCCCCTAAAGGTTTAGCAGCAAAGTCGTTTTCCCAGATATTCCAACTTGGATACCAGAACCACTATTGCTACCCAACAGTGAACCTGGAAGCAACCTCTAAAGGTGTCTATAAGGAGACTGTAAGCTCATGTGGAAGCCTTTTTTTCCTATGGGAACATTTGTGGGGAGCTATTTATGATCACAGTTGCAGAAGTATTCTGCAACCTCACAGTGTGCGTGAGGGCTGCTTGACTGGCTACAGCAGTCTCCCCTTGTGTGCAAAGCAGCTATAAGCTGCGATACTGTCTGGAGTTGTTTTTTGGATTTGACTACAATTACATTTTTGCAAGTTATTAACAGGACATTGGGGAATCTGTTTTGATTTTATCAAATTATGTAAATCAAGGCTTAATATTGAGGTGATTGGGCTTTTTACTGTTTTCATGGTTTACCGATAGAAGATGGATATGTTGCCTTCAAATGTTCTAGAATATATGTAATTGCATGCAGACTTTAAGCTGCTATCTTTATGTATTAAGAACTTCAGGCAGCTTTTCTTTTAAGTTGTCCAGGATATTTAAAGGAGCCAACAGGATTACAGTGCCCATTTAATTAATAAGATGGGAGAGAAGCTTCAGTGAGAGAGATCTCCAGCTGCTGGATCTCTTCATGAAAGTATCAGGCTTTGCTGTACCCCTTTGTGAATAACCAAAATAACATTTTCAAAGTTAGAAACTGAACTCAGCAGTGTCCTTGTTGTTTGGGTTTTTTTAAATATGGAGGTGGAGAGAAGCCCTTATCATCAATGATATATGAAGAAACTGAGAGGTATTTAAGCAGATTCTGTGGCAACAGAGTAGGATTTAGAATTCGTTTCCCTTTTTTTTTTTTTTTTTTAATGAGAATGGAAAACTGTCCAGTCTAAATAGTAGGGATAATACTTCATTAATTCTTGGAAAGTTTCAGGAACTGCAACAGATTTTGTATGTAAAGCTCTTTATAGCAGTTTTAATCTCCAAAATGTTAAAGGTGATCATAAATACTCAGCTTAACTGTTTTCAATGAAAAGTGGGTTTTACCATCATCAATTTCCTTCATGGTTACTTCATAAGGATCTAACATACATAATGCTGGTTTACTTTGCCGTTTACCCTACATAATTTCTTTAATGTTTCTGTGGCACTGAAGTAATTCAAAAGTGTCCTCAGATTCTGGTGCCTCGTGATGGCAGGGATTTTAGTTTGAATTAGTCTGGGGTGTAGCTAGAAGCTGCTGCCCTCTCACGGCTGAGTCATGTCCAATTTGAGATCGGTTTTGTTGTCTCTGGGCAAGCATATATCATAGATGTGATAAGCAGTAAAAGGCTTTAAGAGGTGCTCATCTGAATTTTAGATAAGGGTTGAATGAATCAATGTTTATGACCTAGATTTTGTCCTCTGAAAAAAACAAGAAATGCTTTGTCATACTCAGACATGCTTCAATACTCAGTATGGAAAATTTTGCATTTCAACTAATCCTAAAAGTTGCTAAATGATTGTAGCTCTCCAGATTCTTAATGTGCCAACAAATTAAAGAATAAGGCTTTGAATTAATATCTGAGTTGAAAAGCAATAAACTGTTATCATCAAACAAAGATTTTTGCTATTTTTTCACTTGAATAGCTGATATGGAATGGTTTATCATTGACAACTGCAAAAATGTAATTTCACTAGATAATTATTCCTATATTTCCATTTTCTGTGTTAAAAATTCACATATTTTTTATGTCCATAGTAACTGCTCAAGATTTTCTTAGGGGAAACAATGGGAGAGTTTTCACTTTTGAAAATGAGAGTGTTTAAGATGAGCTTATGTGGAAACAGTATAGAACTTCTAAGCTTTCAAAACTTTGACCTATCCAGCATATAGAGAAGTTACAAGATTTGATCTAAAATTGACACTACTAGACTGTTAAACAGGTAAAAAGATTAAATAGTAATTATATAATTGAGCAGTTAATCAGAGAGAGGATCCCATTTTGGCCGCTGCAGTACATTCAATCAGTATAGTTGATTCTTTAATTGTCTTGATTTTCTTGTGTATTTTTAAAATTACACTAGCAGTATTAAAAAAAAAAAAGGTAACAGCTAGACAAACATAACTTATTGGAAAACTTTATGTTGCCATATTATTAATGCTGTCCACTAATAAAAAGAAAATTTATGTTTCAGCATAATCTCATATCAGACATTACCAAGAAACATGCCAAGCCATCGACCTCAAGTTTTACCCCGGTACCCAGAAGGCTACAGAACACTGCCAAGAAACAGCAAAGCACGGCCAGAGAGCCTCTGCAGCGTAACACCATCGGCTTATGACAGAGCCATAGGATCAGTAACGGCCGAAGAAAAACGGAGGTCGATGCGGGATGACACAATGTGGCAGCTCTATGAGTGGCAACAACGTCAGTTTTACAATAAGCAAACAACTCTTACTAGACATAGTACTTTAAGCAGCCCAAAAACTATGATGAATATTTCTGATCAGACGATGCATTCAATTCCCACCTCACCTTCTCATGGTTCAATTGGTGGCTTCCAAGGATATTCCCCACAGCGGACATACCGATCAGAAGTGTCTTCACCAGTGCAAAGGGGAGATGTAACTATTGATCGCAGACACAGGACACATCATACTAAGGTAAAATACTTATTTTAATAGTTAAAAACCTTATTTACAAGGATTTTTAGTAGGTATACCATTACTGTAAAACTCAAGTTGCTCTGTAGTATATTTGATTATTATAATGAAGATATTATTGTATTATTATAATGAAGATTAAATTACATAAATGTTTTTATGGAGAAAGGTTTGATTTTAAAAAGCATTTTAAAACCTAAAGGTTGTGAAAAGATAATTTTTCTAATCCACTAGGTCAAAACTTGTTGCTGTCCATGATACTAGGTTTCTCTAAAGGAAAGAAAAGGAGTCAATAGTAGAATTATTCAGAATAGTTTGTTGTATGTACAGACGCCTTTCTCCCTTCTAGCTTTTTTAGCTGGAACTCTAAGATGACTGAAAATCACAGATTTCTTCCCACATGCTGTTTTCTGTTCTTCAGACACAAGTTTGGCTGCCTTCAGATCCTGCAGAAAGCTGAGGGTAGTCATTTCTTTTGATGCCTTTGAGTTACTAGGGAGATTACTAAAAAGATCAGTCTATTTGCACACGACCTTAGCATCTGACTGGCGTAACGTTGCTAGTCTTCATCAGTGAAAGAGAAAGATAAAGAATTTTAAACCTGGGTGCTGTGTATACCTCTGATATATCCATCATGCATGTGTTATGCATATTTTTAACAGAATGGAAACTACATAAAAAAATATTCTTTAAGTTGAATGTAAAACTAGAGTTTTTTGTAAAATGTTCCTGAACCTTTTAGTGAGATCTTTATCTCACATGTCTTTATGTCTCTTAATGCAGGAAAAAATATCTAATGACGTCTTAAAGCAGTTTAAACATCTTCCAGTTGTTTACTAAGTCTTCTTTTTGGAAAGTGCTTAGGTCCTTATCAACTAAGGAGTTACTTTACTTTGACATGTTTGTCTCAACTGCACTGAAAATTTTATAATCAGTGCTTCTCACAAATCTGAGAAATACCACTAGAGTCAGTGCTGCCAAGCATGTGCTTACTTGTCTTTTCAGACATGTTTTGCTTTCTCTTATTTTTTTTCCTTGTGGACCACTTTATGCTAGTATTTCGTTTCATATTTAGCATCTTTTATGTAAGATTCTTATTTACCTCTGGTTTTTCGTGCTAGTTGGTTTGTGCTTTTTTAGTTACACAGATAGCTTTTCCCATTAACTTGGAAACGCAAACCTGTTTTTAAGAGGTGGGTAATTAGAAGACTGAAATCCATGGGGTAAATTTAGTATTTGAACTCCATCTATATTGACGCCTTAGGTTTTTAAACAGCTTTCAGTGATGGGTGAAAAACTAAAATTGTTGTTGTTTACATGGGCTATGATTAGGGCAACAGCTGTGAGGGAGGACTGTTAATTAAATGAACGATGAAAGCTGGGTTACTTCTAGAAGTTAGAGGTAGCCTACTCAAGTGTCCTAGATGGCAGATCAGCAGGGAGCGTGACTGGCCAAAGCTGGCACAAATCATAGCAAATTTGTCATGAACATGAAGTTGGCTTAACTATTTTTTTTAGCATTTAATAGTTGTTTGAGTCTTTAGACAACTATGGATCATACTGTGCTATTTTGGTTTTGTACAGCATGTCTTTGTGCCCGACAGAAGGTCAATGCCAGCAGGTCTGAGTTTACAGCCTGTTACTCCTCAGAGCCTCCAAGGCAAAACAGTGAGTTGGATTTTTATTTGGTACATGAGTTTTTTCTTAAGAATAATTCTTGAAGTATGAAGAGGCAACACTGAAGTCTTATTCTATTCAAATCTTGCATTAAATGTAGACTTCATTTCAATTATGAGGGATTTTTAAAGCAAATAAAGAATTACTCTGGTTACAGTGAATTCTGAGAACATTACGTAGCTGTTGACTCCAGATTTTCTTTGAGAAATACAGATATTATTTTTTAATCATCTTTGATACATTGCAGAAATCTCTGGGAAAGGGTAGAATACATCCCAGAACACTTATCTCTCCATTAAGTATTCAGAAAATCCTAGAAATAATGTTTACCTTTTTTGGAAATCTTAAGGATACTAAAATTGCATTTGGTGAAATGATGTCCTTTCTGACACCTCTCATTTTTCTATGATAGAGTTGAAACCCTCATCAAAGGTATTTCATCAAAGTAATACTGGTGAATACTGTCCACCTTCCTAATTGAAACATGACTCTTAGCCAAAAGCTAAGAAATCATCCTAAATTTACTGCATTCATTTACCAGTTTTTGTCTTGTTTCTGTGATCTTTCTCTGTCCATCTGAAATTACTGTCCCAGATAGTTAGGCATCGTGAATACAGATTTTGAATCGTACTGTGGGCAACAGCTTTCCAGTCAATCCTCCACTGCCTTGACCCCTGTTTCTTTCACTTCCCAGCATGATTCCCTGGCACCTTCAGCAACTTACGGGTTGGCCTTTGGCAGCTGGCGCCTTATCTCTGCGCCTTGTCTTCTGCAGATATTTCTTTGGGTTTGTGGCTCCATCAGCTCTCCTGGGCTCTGCTGCTGGAGCTGGGCCCATGAGTGGGGTAGGGGGCAAGGAGGTCCAAGCTTCTGCCTGTGGAAACCAGAAGTTCTGCCCACAGCACATGTGTTGTAGGGGCCAGAGGAGAAAACCTGTAGGTAGCTCTTTAAACAAAATTCTGTGTCGTCGTTGTTGCAAGGGTCCCAAGAGCTGTATCAAAAGCACAGCACTTACAGGGATGTCAAAAATGTTTGCAACATTACAAATGTCTACGGAGAAGTAGGAATTACTATTTGATGGCTTCTGCTATGGAAAAGTTTGCTTGCAAACATTGGATTTAAGTGCCATTATGTAGTTTATTCCTAATGCACTAAAACTGGGCTTTTGCAGAACATACTGAGAAAAGTTTTGATCTTGAAAAAGTGATTCACTGTTCCTTTTGTTTGGAGATGTTACTGCCAAATCTCTTATTTATAAAAATAAGTTTTCTTGTGTTTTGAAATTATATTAATTTTCAGACTGAAAGCATTGTCACCGAGTTTTGGAGAGAACTTGAAAATGTTTTGTATAGCAGTCTAGATTCTGATGCTTACTTTCTGAACATAAGTATTTTAAATCCAGGTACTGAAAGAGTACCATAAGAGCAAGATTGGCCATCAGATAATTTGGCTTTGGTGTTGGTTTTCCCTCAAAGCACATGGTTTTGACAACTGAAGCTATGTGGAAATCCCTTGCTCCCTCTTGTGGGCTACGTTGGTACGAGCTCGCAACGGTGCCAGCGCCACACTTGTTCTGACATTTTTTCTTCTTTATTCTAAGAAACTAGTATTAGTTTTTCACTAATTTAAAATTTGGTTCTCTGGAGCTTGTTTCTTTACTTCTTTGCCTTGGGAAAATTCTGTTACTGTGGGAGAGAGCAAGCGGGGTTTTAGGGGTTTTTTTTTGTGTTCAGATTTGGTGGGTTTTTTAATTCACAGAATTTGTGACAAAATCAAAATGCTGGATGAATATTTAACACCTAATGAAACTGACTTCTGGAGAAGTGTAAGAAACAGAAGCAAACAGGAACATAACAAAAATACTTGTGATGTTAAGTGTTCTGTTTCCTTTGAAGAATTGCTGATAGAAGTGGTTCCCAGGAATGGTTGGGGTAGAGTTTCCCAAACTGACCTAAACTGATCTGTGTGGAATTACCTGACAGATACCCATTTGAGTGTGACTGTGTTTCCATTATATATAGAATCCTTGGTTTTAGATACTCTTCTTTATCCCTTCCTAAGGGTGTATTGTACATCTTAATCACAAAAGAAAAAAAGGTGGGACAAGAAATTATTTTTGTCATGCTTGTGCAGTTTTATTTTGTGAAAGATGATTCCTTCTGATGTATGTCAGTTGTTATGTTTTTTTTTATTTGCTCTGATTGTGGACACATACATCTGAGGAAATATTTTAGAAACTAAATTTTCTTGAGGGAACTTTCTCATTCTTTCACCAAGCTCAAATGGCTGTCCATGTACAGATAATGCTATCCTAGGGGCTGGAATTCTTTCCCCCTTCACTTAAGTCAATATATTCAATTTGATATGCATGTCTAGAAAAAGTTTGGGGGCTGTAGACTTTCTGCTGCAATATCCTCACTTTTTTGTCCTTTATAGAGAATGTTACATTATTATGGTGTTTTGAGTAGTTAAAACTTAACCCTACATTGTATATTTGAAGGTGGTCAGTTTGGGGAAAATGGTGTATCTTTTGCTGTATCACGATAGAAAGTTTTTTGTAAGAAAATTAAAATAAGGGTTCTTAGTATCTAAGTGTTGTTTAGGATACCAATTAACCTTTTTTCTACTCTTTGGCTTCTCACACTGCACTCCTTCAGCCAGAGGAGCTCACGCTGCTGCTAATAAAGCTGAGACGGCAGCAAGCTGAACTGAGTAGTATCCGGGAGCACACACTAGCACAGCTCATGCAACTAAAACTTGAGGCCAGCAGCCCAAAGGTCAGCTATAAAGCAATGTGTGTCATGTACCATTCTCACTAACTTGTAGTCATTCATTAATTAAAAGTTTGCATTGTACCGTTACTGCAAAATCTTCTGACTACTATGGCAGTAGAATAGAGTAACACTGATTCTTTGTGAATGTGATGTTCTGCTATTAACCCTTTGAGGTTTTACTTATAGTTTTTTGAAATTAGCCGAGTTAAAATTACATAGGAATATTTTAAGTTCAAAGTTTAAGGTTTTTAAGATTAAGTTTAAAGTTAAAGTTTTTTAACCTATTGGTGTTGTAAACAAAATTAGTAATGATAGATCATGAGATTAATTTATTGGTTTTACTGCCTCACGTCAGATGCAGTCTTATTTGTAATCTGTGTACAAAAATCAGGACATGTTTAAGCCACAGATTTATCAAAGGGTTTATAGTTCTCTGTGTAATAGACATTTACATGACCTTACTGTATTTTATATGTAAAACCAAAACGTAATGTAGTTCGTAATCTGATTCGTGGCAAACTTTCATCACTTCTGTTTCGGGATAAAAACTTGTTAACAATTCACCCAAAAAAAAAAAAAAAAAAAAAGCAGATAAAAGCAGCATTATATTTCTACATAAACCAGAAAGATGACTGTCTAGTTTACATCTTTTAAAGCTCCTTTCATGCATTCTGCACCCTCTGTCCCTTTCCTTTTTCCCCCTGACTGCTGCCTGCTAGAATGAGATTCTTTCACATCACCTTCAAAGGAATGCCATATATTTGGATCATCAGGTGGGATTTGCAATTTTGTTCTGTGTTTACATTTCTTAATGCTTTTTGCCTGCTCCTATCAAGCTGGAAATATTTGGGGAGAAGGATTTTCAGTGCTTTTTATGAAGTTGGATATTCAATATGTGCCCTTATTAAGTAGCACAGAATATCTTAATCAATTACAAATTTGACATGTAATGGAAAAAAACCTCTCAATTTAAAATCTGTCAGAAAACTGTAGCCACTCAATAATTACTTTTTCTGTTCTTCATCCCTTTCTTTATAATAACACTAACTGTAGGATTTTATCATCTTTAACCAAAGTTGTAATGTATTTGCAAGCTCATATGACACACATGGAATTTATAGAAAATTAGTAATTCTGATAATTTTCATTTTCTGAATTAAGAAGAGTTAGATATTTCTCCAGGACATTAAGTCAAAGGGAGGCCAAACATGAAAAAATGTTTTAAACAAATCATAGCATGGCTCATTACTTTTTCTTAAATTTTTCTTTAAGATTTATATAAGAATAAGATTTTACTTCTTTACAACTTCCAATAACTTACAGAGTGAGGGTGTAATTCTGTCTTCACCAACATAATTTATTGACAAGTGAAGAATTGTGGTATCACATACCTCTCTTGTGGCTTTGTCACATGATCAAATGGGACTACTGTACAGGTTGTGTGTGATAAGTTTTTAAATGGGAAATTTTTTTGCTAGCACTTGTAAAAGACAGTCATAAGTGCTTAAAAGAAATATAAGCAACTAGGTTTCCATTAGTTTAAAAAAAAATTGCTAGAACTTTTTCTAATATTTTTTTCTCATAATGAAATTAGGCCTTATGCTTAAACCCAGCTATTCTTAGAAGTTTTAGATCCTCCATGTTCCTGTGATAGAATTTCAGTGAGTTACTAAAAAACACACGTGTGTACAGAGACTCACGTGTGCACACACTTGGTTCACCCAGTCACTTTTTTTCCCTGTGATCTCTTGGAAACATGGTGTGAACGGTGACCAATTCAGTTAGACGGCCATGCATTTCTGAAAATCTCTGTCTTGTCTTAATGGGTTGCAGGAGGTCCAAAACACTAGGGGAAAACTGCTTGCTAAATCAGGACAAAATATTTTATCCAACTCAAATATTTCCAGTTCATAATGTTTTGGAATGAGGGAATAATCCTGTCTTCAACGATGTAATTCATTGCCAAGAAAGGACAACTGTCCATGTGAAGTGTAAAAATATGTACCGTGCTCTTGCTTGATTAGCCAAGCTTGTGAGTATAATAGCCAGGAACAAATGGAGAGAATTGCCTATGTATAACATGCAAAGTGGTAGAAAATATTTTCTTTTTACTTGCATCAGATAAAATTTGGAAATGCCATGTGGTGTTATAAATATTATTTTAGGAGAGTATTTAAATCTTACGAATGTGCCATAATTGCCCCTACCAGAGATGCAAGAAATCACTGAACTTCCTACAGTAGGAAAGCATTATCAAGTATAAAATATATTACCTTAATCACAAAATCATGGAAGAGCAAGTTGGAATACTTGTCCCAGTTTCTGATCAGTTTTTTTTTCTTGTTTTAATGCAATACTGCCACCTACCTGTATGAAATAAATCCCCCGAGAATCTTTTTTGCTTTGAGTACTACTGCTTGTAGGAGTGGTATCTCATTTATATCTTTTTATTACTTTGTCCATTATCAATTTTCCTTTATGTTGAAAAAAAAAGTTTATTTTACTCTAATTGAGGCTTTTCCTCCTCATTATCTGCATCTGTAACCAGCTTGCATAATCACTTGCCCTCTTTGAATTTTAAGTGTCCACTGTACTTAAATTAGTTATTTCTTCTCATATTTAATCTCTGAAAATAGCATCAAAACCTGATTTGCCTAGAGCATGTGGGGAACTCCAGTCCTGTTATCTTCTACTCTCACAAAAAATTCAGTTCCGTACATAACAATAACTAAGTTTCTACCAAGGTTGCACAGGTGAAGATTCATCCAGAACTGAAGTTTGTGGGCAGGGAGGGTAACTTCTATGCGGTAGCAATAAGTTGTTCTCTAGTGGTTAGACACCTTTCTTATCAAAACTCAAGAATATCCCATGGCCTTTTTAAAGTCATGCTTCTTTTTTTGTACTGCTGTTTCCTTCTGAGATACTTAGAAATTCTTATGTTGCGCTTTTTGATATTTTTGTATTATGCTTTCAGAATTTTTGTTGTTGTTGTTGGAGTTCAGAGAGAGAAAAAAAGATTGAAAGGCTGACACACACGTATCCAGCCATATGATTTCTTTGATGTCTTATGGCCAAAAGAATGATTTTCAGGCATCCTTTTTTTTTTTTTTTTTTTTTTTTTTTTTTTAAAGTGAGGTTGTGAACCACTCTGCTGGCTCAAGGTTTGTGGAGAGGCAGAGAGAGACTCATTTGCCTTTTAAGAAGTGCTTCTTTGGACATAGCTAGCAACCCTAGGCAATGATGATTTGTTTGCCAATGTGGGACATGTTATGAGGGCACATCTAATCTCAGTCTTCTGCATTATCAAATTTCAAGGGATCACTTATTGTGTCTTATTAAATCCAAGCCAGCAGCCTCCTTAATATATTTGTACTGAGTAGTTACAATAACAGTAATGAAAAGTTGGAACACTTTTTTTTTTTTTTTTCAAATAAAAGCTAGACACCCTTTTTTTTTTTTCCTCATTTGTAAATAAAGCCGTAGCAGGAGGTCCCACTTGTGTCCTTCTGTTACTACGGAGAATTCCAGCAAACCAGTCTTTTAGTATGCATCTTGATTTTATGTTGATGGTAAAATTTTTCTTTGGCTGAAAAACATTTTCTGCTGAGCTCAAGCTCTCTATGTAAAACTCTCCGTGCATGTTGTCATATTAATCTCAGCATATCCCAGGTTGGTTTGTCACAGTAGAAGCTCAACTAATTTCATTTACTTTTTTTTTTTAATTGTTTTTTGAAATGGCTATTTATGTGGATAGTTTAGATATTAAGTTGTTCACATACTTCTGCTTGTGCTTTCATTTTTAGTTTCTTTCCGTTTTCAAAGGGTGCATAAAAATAAACAGAACTTGAACAAGAAGTTGTCAAATAAAGGAGTGAAGGTCCCACAGCCAACATACGTGCTGTCTTGGTGTTTTGCTTCTGTTTTCTCCTCTTCACCACCCTCTTTCTGAGATGCTGAAGGTCATTCTGGGAAAAGGTAGCAAATTAAGGGAGGCTGGAATAGTACAAGGGGATTTGGATAGAGCTGACAGATATCCTGTATTATATCTGATATCATGTGTTTCAACCTAAAATTCTATGGCCTATATTAGCAACATATAGGATACTACCCTTACTGGTATTTTTCAGGTTTTCTGGAAAAGGTGTAGACTGAGCTGACCCAGCCACCACTGTTGTTCTTTCTGTTGCTGCTTTTTTTCCTTTTCCCCTCCCCAGAGGGAGACAGGAGGCTAAAAGACAGGGACTCTCTAGGGTCAAAAAAAGACTGTGCTGGAGGCAGCATTGCTATAAAAAGAAAGCAGGCGGGAAAAGTGCTTCTTCCTTCTTTTTTTTGGACAGAAGATTAAAGACCAGAGGAAAGGTGGGAAAAAAGCCAGGGCTTTTACCTTCAAGAAACTTGAGAGGAAATGAATGAAGCTGCCAACCTGAGCTCAGTTTTTGTCACCCATAACATATGGTATTACATCATCAGTGAAGTCAAGTGTCCTGGTAGGGAGTCTCTATTCCAGCTGATCGCTGCCACCAGAACAGCACATGCTGGAATATCATCTGCATGGGGTGTTAGCCAACATGGAAGAAAATGAAAAGGAGGATAAAAATTGTCAGTAGCTTGGCTTTACAGTTTAAAACACAAAATAGCCACTCAGATGCTTGCTCATAAATAATGTAGCTGTTTATATAGATCATATGTCAAGGAGGTTTTTTTTCATTTTTTCCAATGGGAGAATGCTTTTATATATTACCTCAGTAAAGATAAAAGCAAAGATGCAGCATCACTTCTGGGGAGAAGGAGTTACTTACTAGCAGTAGAAAGTGACAAAGCCAAGACTGCTGGATTTTATTTGGTTTTACTGCTGTGTTGCTGTGTGGCATCAGGCAGTTCACACTTAAGTTTGCTTATGAAAGTCTTAATTCTGATTTTTGTAACTTCTTTAATTGGAGAGATTGTATAAGTGCAATACTATTCGTATTATACATAGTATCTAAAAGGTGTCCTTTACAAAATAATATTTTTTTCGGAAGTGAGAAAATCAAGGCTTATATCTGTTATGAACAAGCAAATATTTTTCCTTGAGCTATTTATTCACTGTGAATAGTGTCCAGCTTCAGTTTGGGAGTAGCCTCATGATGATGCTTTAAGAACACAAAATAGGTACCCCCTTTTAGAGCATGGGACTTGCTCTGGTGTACTTTGCCAGTTCTTCAGTACGCAGTGCCTTGGGTGTTATTTCTTAAAGGGGAAAAAAGCTTGCTCTGTTTGACTGCTACAAAGACTCCTTGGTTGGCATTACTTTACCAATTATCTGGTTTTTTATCTTTGTTCCATAAGGACTAAAGGAACTGGAGTTTTTCTGGAAATAACTGGCCTTTGCAAACAGTGTTAGATAAGCACAGTTAAGCACCAATGGTAGTAAAAATATTGTAAGAAGTCTTATAAATCAAAGATGGAGCTGGCTTGAGGACAAAACGTTATTTCAGAACATCTTTTGAGCAAAGCTACTTTGCTTCTTTTCTAATCTGAATGAAAACAATCTTTGAACAGTCCCACAGAAATTAATTCTGGCGTTGTCTGTTATTGGTCAAAAAGCAAAAATTTGAAATATTGTCAAAATATAATTAGCCAAAGAGCCTGAAGCTGTTGGAATCCCCTTAATAAAAATGCATCCAAACCAGTATACTCCTAATAAAATACTTAAGCCTCAGAGCAATTTTTCCTTTACAGGTATTTCATTTGGTTGTAGTTTGATTGCTTGGCTTTGGACCTTATTGTTGATCTTAGTATTGAGATATCTTTTGGTATGCACCCACCCTCTGGATAAAACTTTGATGTAAAGGGAGAACAACTTCTTGTCTCAGTTCTAGTTTTCTCTTTATGTATACTGTCGATGATGGAGCAAATGGGAGGGGTTGCTTGGTTGTTTTTTTTTCCTGCCTTGAACAAACAGAGCATCATAATTTTGCCTTCTTAAGGTACACTTTAGGGGGTGATTAACTCATCAGCTGATCAGACTTTACTATATATAAAAAAACAACAACAACAACAAAAAGTCATCCTCTATATATAACAAGAAAAATGTGTTTCGCATGAGAAAAAATAGTACATCTCCAAATGTACAAGTCAGATTTTTTTTTTTTTCTAAATAATTAGGGGAAAGAATTTCCAAAAGGCATGAAAAATTCAGGCTTTCTGTTGCATTTCAGTCTGTGAAACAAAACCTTGCCATGCAAATTCATGATGAGTGCATATATATGCACATAAAGACAGAGTGAAAGATCATAAATATTCTTAAACACACTTCCTTCCTGTGTAACCATACTTGAAACAGGCATTGCTGAAGAGGTCCTAATGTTTCCAACAAAAATTTTGCATTAAGTGACTTTTCAGTTTCTTTTGGAGAGGAAAGCTATCTGTTTTCATAATTTTTCCCTTACTGTTAGGGAAGTCTCCTTTTGAAAACCATACTATTGTCTGTCTTGCATACTCTTCTGAAATTCTAAAAGTATGCTATTTTTACTGTAATGATCAAAGTATCTGGTTTTGACATTTGTACACATTTCAGTAAATACTAATCATTGTAGAAAATGACCAGTTATGAAATAGTTTCACAGCCTTGTATGGGGGTGGATAAATAGAATGAGTAATGATTCAAAGTATATTCCTAAGTATATAAATTGGTACAGTATATAAAGGCATTTTCTGATACGTGAACGTAAGTCTAAACCTTGCCTCAATATTCAGAGGCCAGGAATGCTTATATCTTTTTAATGTACATTGAATTACTAAATCTATAATTCAAAAGATTTTCTGATAAAGGTTTGAGTGTTCCTATTGCATAATCCGATAATACTTTTCATTTCAATATTGTGCAAAGCTGGTTTTATTTTAAGCATTTTTATTTTAAAAAAGGGAGAGCGTTGGTGAATAAATATTACATTGGTTTTGAGCATTTATGTAGTTTTGCTACATTTGATATTATTAAATTTTTCAGTTGTTAATATTACTGAATGATGGAATATATAAAAAGCATGGGATAAAATGTAATCTACTGCATTATTAGAAAAAAATTAAAGTAGAGGCTATATTTTACAGTGTCGTCTTTCAAATCTAGCCATGCTGTAAACTGATGTTTGCTGTATGCTCCTCCTGATTTGAAATAGATGAAAGAGAATGAACCTTTAATCACCATGGTTCACACTATGATTGAGAACTCGGCGCTAAGACCGCAACTGTACCAGCAAGTAAGGTCTTGGATAGTGAATGAAATTGCTTTATCATCTGCGAAAATTTTCCTTAGTGACAGTTTTGGTTGTTCCTCAGATTTATTCATAACATTGGTGTTTCTCTTATTTGCTTTGGAAAACCACGAGTCATCCATGCTTTATAAAATGCTGCAATATTGTTAGCATGGCTTTTGCTGCATTTTTGTTGTTAAGTATTAAATGTATCCTTTTGAATAACTTTTTCTGTCTAGATGATTTAATTAGTTGGTGTTTTATGCAGGTGTCCAGTAAATTCATGAAACTTCCAATAAGCTTCCAACATTTGTCTTAGCATGATTCTCTGCAATTAGTGTTCAAAGGTGCTTCTTTCTTTTGACCACTACAAAAGCATGTGAGTGGTGTTTACCTGGTCATTTCTGGCAATTTTGTTTTGTTCTAGGAAGTGGATTTACAAGTTTTTGTTTGCACCTACCAAGCCTTTAGCCACTGAAGAAAGGAAGGATCAAAATTACTTTGATCTGGGGACTGTAAATCCAAAAGGCAGTGTCTGTTCATAAAGTCACAGCAGACTTAACCGTCCACACTTACAGAGTGTCTAGTGATGGTTGTAAATGGTAAGATGGAGGAAGAATCAGAAATGTGAATGGAAATATTGTCTGTGAGTTGAGACCTGCATTAACTTATGAGCATGGCCAATACAGATCATTTGGCACTGCAGTGTCTTAGGGATACTGGGGCTTACCTGAATAGCTCCTGTCACAGCAGGGAATGTTTAAGAAGCTTCTAGCCTCAGCTGCAACAAAGATGTTGTTCTTCTTAAACGACTATGGCATTTTGCAGCAGATGAGGTGTGCAATTCTGGCTGCCAGTCAGAAGGGAACGTCTGACCGGTTCCTTTGTACTTGCATTTATGCCCTTGTGTGCCAAAATCACATATAAAGTTTGCATGGTTTGAAGAAAAGGAGATGCTCTGCCATGTAAACCAGTCATTTATTAGTGATTAATACTTTGCCATGTTTCTAAAAAATGCTGCAGCTTAATTTCATGTTTCTCCACATTGACATTTTCATGTTAACCCCACATTGTAGATTTGCTTATGATCCAGAAAAGTTGCAAGAAAAATCTCAGCTTTCCAAAGGAAGTTGGGTTGTGAGTGACTTTGATTTCAGGATCATCCAATTTGTGGTCCTGTGTGCCAAAGAGGAGCTTTAACATGGAATCTGAAGGAACTATTTGGGAGAGGAATGGGAGAAGCAAAGTGTCGTGACCCCTAAATGAAACTGGGTTTTGTTGGGGTTGGTTTGTTTGTTTGTTTTTTAAGAAGCCTAGCTGTTATGACTTTTTTAAAAACAAATAAATTTTCTGTAATATAGAGCATGTAAGACTAATAAGTCAACATAGATATAATGAACAGAGTAACCTAGCTTAGCTTCTAGTATTAACATAGACACATTTGAGGTATAGCTGTGCCTGGGCTAGTCAGCCCGATAATGTAGGGATACCAAGAAATTTCAGAATGCCATCTTAATGAAGCTATGCTGTCAGCTAAGGTATTGCTACACAGCACTGCCTTCACCTTGTAGACATACCTGCTGCTTCAAATTTGACACTGAAGAAGGATCTTTTTTGAATTCTTGTCAAAGAAACAGTGAATCTAACAGGTCATGAAGACTGCATAACATTTTGTCACTAGAGATGCAGTCTCTTCAGGCCAGAGTGTTTGTGATATGTTGGCAGGCTTGAGCAGAAGAACCCATGTATTGCATAAACTGGAGAATAGCAAGACCTTCTGCATTCATGGATTAAGTTTCTTATACAAAATACTGCATTACCTGACTTCCAGGAAAGGATAAAAATACACTTAAAATTTCACTGTCTAAATAGTCTTCTAAATAATTTTAATGCAAAAGTAACCTGTTTAAAATTCTGGCAACTTATTTAAAGATTAAACAACGTATAATTTTTCATTCAAATAAAGAAATTGGTTTTACCAGTCCTTTTCTCCCTCTGCAGTTTTAAAGAAACGTAAACAATTGGGAGAAGCCTCTGTGTGAGCAACTGAAATTTGTTTTGTTGTCAAGATGATAAACTAATTTCTGATGACCGTAACTATTCCTGCAGGTAGAGAAAAGGATCTTTCTTTGCTTCCGTTTATTCAGTTCAGTGTTATGACTGAACTAATTTAAAGTTAAGCAAAGGAAAACAAGAAAAGCTTGTCTTTGATTAAAAATTAAGGTGTCTTGTTTCCTGTTTGTTTGTAATGATTAACGGTTCTTTAGTAAAATAGATAAAATATGTATTATTTCAAATGTGTTATTTATAAGACATTTTGGTTGTGATTTGTTACATCTTCACAGTCATTTAAACTACTTTGACTTACATCAGTCTGCTCTACAGACTGTACTGTGAATTTACAAGTGTAAGCCAAAGTAGTGCTTCTATACGCACAGACAAGAAAAATTTTTAGAGCCTGGCCCCAATTTCTACCTTAGTTTTTTTTGTTTCTCTCTAATACTAGGTGAGGTGTGCTAATCTTGTTTTCTAAAGCAGAATATACTGATTTTTAAAATGTAGAATTATCCTCAGTTCCTCTTAAGTGGAAATTAAAAATCTGAGTCCAACAAGCTAACATCCAGGTCTTTGCTTAGGTAATTGTTCTTAATACAATACAATTGTATAAATATGCCTTGATTTTTTTTGTCCTATAATTATAGGGAGATCTTGACCCTGGCATACTATTACTACTACTACTACTACTATTGTTATTATTATTGTTGTTATTATTGCAGCTGCGTACCTTTAAACTGTTATGTATGTTAGATTTTGAGGTTTGTGGGTAGAAATATTTTTCAGGTTTTGTTATGAACACACGAGATTATTGTATTTGAGATAAAAAGCCCATATTTCCAAACTGTATCAGAGATGCTTTTTGTTCTCTCTGGGTGTGAAATTTCCTGCCATATATTTACTGAATCAGAAAATCAGAATGGTTAGCGGAATCTGAAAATACCTTATAAGGGAATGAAATAATATTGTCACTTAAATGTTTTGTTTTGTTTTTTTAATATTGATTGCTTAAATACGTTTAACCCTTCATGTCTCAGGAGAGATTAGCCTAATCTGCATTTATTTGGAAAGAAATTTCCCTCTAAGGACATATTATATTGTGTCCATTGTGGTGGATTTATCTACTTCTGTTATTTCTTTGCTACTGGCATTGGACAGAGATGGGGACTGTACAGTGGGACTGTAAAGTAGATGACAAATTGTTTGTAACCTAAGATGGAGGTTCAATTAAGGTCACCTCACCTTGTCACATGTAAGATACATGTTTGGCCAGACTCTGTGTGTGCAGTTTGCCTTTCAAAAATGATAAGTTCTATTTTTAGGTAGTCAAGGTGATGCTCCATAATGTTTGGGAGCTGTGCAGTGTATTTCACCATGTTAAGAGGAATGGACTTTTTAGTATTTGAGTAGGCAAATGTCGAGGAAAAGTGTAGCAGTCAGCAGCTAGTCATGTCAGTTTTTTGGCACTCTTTCGCTGAAATTACTGTCCTAAAGTATTGTAGGAAGGATTTGGTGAGAGGCACATTTGTTGAACGTGACATAAAATACATTTTGATAACTTGATCGTTGCAGCTCTTATAATGCATTTTCCAGGGTTAGGAGGTGGTTAACCTTGCTTGTAATATGTAATTGCATTTTGTATCCTTCAGTTCCTCTCATGATTCCAGTAGGATGCAATAGCATTCTGCACTTTTTGCTTTAAGCTGATTTATAGATGTGCTGTGGAAAGAGGAGGTGCTGTTTTTTCAGAGATGGATTAAGTGTTTCATACTATTTTTAGAGTTCTTGCATTAAGTCTAAGTAAAATGTTGCAGGAGAAATGCTGAAGTGGCTCTCCAGCAGTGCCTATTGTGGGAAACTAGTGCTGCTGACAAAAGCAAGAAGTTGGCAGCAACTTTAAAAGTGTGATAGGATTTAAATAAGAAGAATTAGTGCATGTATAGTATTCTTTGAGAATGTATTTTTGTATTCTGAATACTTAATATATATTCCTTTTAGGAGGTAGGCAGGGATAAGGATGCTGAATTGGCAAGCTGTTTTAAAGTTGGCTATAATCAAGGCTGAAATGCCAAAAAAATAAATGTCTCTCGTTTTAAAAAAATTAAAAAGTGTAAAAGTACTGGCTTGGAAAAATAACATTACATTTTTCCAGGCAAGCCATACAAAATCCTGAGCGGTGTCTTGGTAAGATATATTTATCTAATAGGGAATAATCTTTCTTTGTAAGATCTTTCTGTTGTGAAATATAGCTAGGTTTTCTCTGTAAGTTAAAGACATTTGGCCATGTTTATGAGGTTTTTTTAAATATTTCCATTTCTCATTTTTCTCTCATTGTGATAAAATCAACAGTTAAAAAACCACAACTCTACAATAGTAGGAGTTGAAATAGGTGTCATAATTTTTGTGACATTCATGAGGTGCAAAAGTGCTGTGGCTTTTTTCATATTCCAACACTCATTCTCACAAAATGTCCATTTCAAAGAAAGTTACTGTGTGGTTTTAATACACTATACATACTTTTAAATTGTCACCAGGTGCATTTGCATGAGGTATGTGGACATAACGTCTTGAAATGAAACACTTAAGTGTGTTGAAGATTTATTGTATGTTTGGAATGCTTGTCTGATTAACCCTTCCCTAGTCCTTTTATTTATATTTAACATGGCCTCGTGTTTTTATAGTCTTTCTTGCACTATTAAATCATGATGACCTAATTATGACAGATAGATGAAAGGAAATCATCTGTGTTGGGACTCGATGCACACATGTTTTTAATTAAATAGAATATGAAGGTTGATAGTGTTATGCCAATACTTGATGTATAGGACATGGAGTAGTAACTGTATGTGACGGTCCATTGTAAAATAGGGAGATACCTTTTTCATGTAAAATATTTTAAAATCTTGTTACGGGTCAGTTAAGAGGCTGAAAAAGTTAAGAACTTAATGTGAGGAACTGTCTGGAAATAGTTTGAGGATACCTTACATGCTGACTGGCATGAGGAGACAAGTTTGCCTAGGTCCAAAGATAAAATAGAAGGGCTTCCATTCGTGGCATTTCTGGCGGCATTTATTGGGTATATGTCTGTAATGAGATATTTTACACATATTTTGTATATTTAGTTCATTCCGTTGATTTCAGATTTGCATCAGAATATTCTCCTTGTAAATACTCTTGACTTTAGTGGGCCTAGGATGGTTAATTCCAAGTAGAATTAGTCCCTGTATTTAGAATCCACATAAGAAAATGTACATAATGATGCATAACTATGTCTAGGTGTACTCTGGCAATTTCATCTTCCTACATAATCCATGTTTGATTGAGTTAGTTGTACATCTTTAAAAATCCAGTTTGCATTAGAAACCGAGCCTGTTAAGTTAATGCAACTTTCTACTGACAGTCTGCTTGACATTCCATTAACTTACCTTCATTAATATATATTGGATAAAAATACATTGTTCAATGTGGTATGTTTGACTTTCAAGCAAAAGCTGTTTTCTGTATTAAAACTCTTAAGATGAACAATAGTTTCATTTTCATAGTCCAATTAAGTTGTTTTATGGCAATATTATTCTTCCTTATAGTTAACACAAGAAGAATGTAGGGGTACACTATACAAATATAGAACTGAAGAGCTGGATATTGATGTAAGTTGTTTGCATTTCTTCTTCCTTGGAAATGTTGGTATTTGTCTCTTTATTTTGATAATAATTTCCCCCTTGACTTTTGGGCTTGAAACACAGTTCACGTAGGTGATTATCAACAGCAGTTGCTTTGTGAAATTGAGGGGCATAAGATTCTTTTTTAAACAAGCTTCTAACTTGAAGTATTACATTTTAGGCTGAAATTTCAAGTAATCTATCTGTTCAAAGGTGATGGCTTCTAGAAAGGAATTATTTTCTTATTATTTTTATTATTATTATTAATTAATTGAGACACTGGAACAGGTTGTCCAGGGAAGCTGTGGATGCCCCATCCCTGGAGGTGTTCAAGGCCAGGCTGGATGAGGCTTTGAGCAACCTGGACTAGTGGAGGGTGTCCCTGCCCATGGCAGGGGGGTTGGAACTAGATGATCTTTAAGGTCCTTTCCAACCCAAAACATTCTGTGATTCTATGATTCTATAATTACTTTATAAGGGAAAAACTCTGTAGCTGTAGTTCAGTTGTAAGTACGAGAGATGTCATTTCTCAGGAAATACGAATGATATGCCAAAACTGAAATTTGGCACCATTCAGAGGATTGGGTTGCTAGTTACTAAAGAAAAGGGCCTTGGTGTTTAAAGTCAGGTTTAAAATTTGTGGTGAAAAATACAGATATAGTCATACTGTATATGCATACATATGCATATCTAGTCATTCTTGCACAATGCAACTGAGAGTAGAGATACTGATTTAAGAGATTTAAGAGAGAGGGAGGCTTAGAGTGTTTTCTTAAAGAGTCAGAGCAGCACAAAATATACCAAAATAGTTGTTCAAATAGGAAACTAAACTGGTTCACTAGGTTACAGTGCACTGAACAGTTATTTGCTCAAACTTGAGCTGGAGTGGAACAGTTCTAGTCATAGCTAAGCCTTGATCAGAGGTAAAACAGCATAACATGGATAGTATTAGTAACTAACGATTAAAAACCTGAAATAAACAATGGGAAAGACTGAATGTATGCAGTATTCTTTATAATACTGAGGAATGTGTATATTAAAATGGTATTTAATACCTATTATTTAGTTGGAAAGATTTATCTATAGAATCATAAATTACATGTTTTGAGCCACACTGTTTCAAGTTATAATAACACTTATTTCATAGTATCTTAAGAGGGTTTCTTAAGGTTGATTTGAAAATACAACACTGATGCCTTCAAGAGTTTTAGAATTCTATTTTGTGATAATACTATTTTATATAGATTCTTGTAATTATTTGATCAAGTTATACTTTGATTGCTGACGATATTAAAAATTAAATCCTAATTGTGATCATTTTCTGTTGCATACTAGGCTAAGCTTAGCCGTTTATGCGAACAAGATAAAGTTGTACAAGCACTGGAAGAGAAGCTTCAACAGCTACACAAGGAGAAAGTAGGACAATTGTATTTATTACCTAAAGTGGATGTTATTTTACATGCTTATTATCAGAACATTGGTAACTGAAATAAAATGAAAATCAGCCCAATGATGCAGAACATTAAAAATAATTCTTTTTATTATAATAGTACACGCTTGAGCAAGCTTTGCTATCAGCAAGTCAGGAGATAGAAATGAATGCAGATAATCCTGCAGCCATACAAAATGTAGTCTTACAGAGAGACGACTTGCAGAATGGACTACTTAGCACTTGTCGAGAAGTATCACGAGCTACTGCAGTAAGTAATACGTTCTTGCCAGTAAAAACTCAACAAAGTGTTAAACTATTATCTTCGTGTTCATATTCTTAATTGGGTTGTCTTTGGTTATTTTTCATAATGTTCCAGCAAAACTCGGTTGTCTTTTATTTGCTTGTGTTTTCGTCAAAGGCAAAGTGATCTTTTCACTATATTCATCAAGTAGTCTTTCTCAAGTTTTTCATTTTTTTTTGTCCAGAAAAGTGCATACTGACTTTAATTGGTGTGATAATTTTCATCTTTATAATATGCAAAATTGATTACAGAAGAAGTAAATAATGCAAATAAGCTATTTTTTGTGATGGCAAAATAGTAGCAAGCACAAGCTTTATCAGATATTAAATCAGAGGTGACATATTTTAAGCAAAAGCAGCTGCAGGCTGAAAAGAAGAAAAGATTGTACTGTCATGGTCTGTCT
Source organism: Pterocles gutturalis (assembly GCF_000699245.1). Classification (NCBI taxonomy): domain Eukaryota; kingdom Metazoa; phylum Chordata; class Aves; order Pterocliformes; family Pteroclidae; genus Pterocles; species Pterocles gutturalis. The sequence goes on along the minus strand of NW_010130871.1, from coordinate 20,809 downwards.
TAATAGTGGGCCATTATATTTAAAAGATCTTTCCAGTTATGTACTTTCAAAAACCTTAAAAAAAAAAAAAAAAAAAAAAAGGAAAGGAAGGAAGTTGCTATTTTACTGTCCTTTTCCACTTCATTATGGTTTCTACACTGAAATGACAAGGTAAAGAATAATTTTTACCTACTTCTATATATATCCAAAAAGGTATTTCATTGTCAAATTCCAGTGGTTTGCTGTGGTGTAACTGATACAAAGTAGGCTATGAAATACAGGTTTTAGTCTGAACATTAGACTATTTTGTAAAAGGCATTGGTTGGACAAGGAAAGGAATTGGGGGAAAGGAAATCCTCAAGATACACTTTCCCTCATTAACTTTTTAATTTATGCTAAATTGAGTAAATTGCTTGATGTAGGCTTAAAAAGTGAGATGGCAGAGCTGAACTAAAATAAGATCTTCTTTTTGCACCTTCTCCCTTCTGGTGTTTTTAGTTTCGCATACATAAAATAATGGTGCATTAGCAGACCTGAGGCGTTCACTGGTAACCTTACAGGCAGGGCTGGATGAGTTACATTTGTCTTGCATAATACATTGCATATACGCACACATGCTGTGCAGTCACACATATGTATTCTATGTGATAAAAGAGACAAATTTGCATCCATTTTTCTGTGTTTTCTGCCTCAGTGAAAGGACAGCTTAAGACCCACATGCCTGCTGTCTATAAAGCCATATTCTGAAGATTTTGCCCTTGCCTATCTTTTTTGTTTGTGAAAAGACAAAATACTGTTTGTCTGAATTCCATTCAGTATCATTAGAAAATCAAAAAGCTGATTAAACATTGCATTCTCTAAAATACATATTTATTTATTGCTGTTATCTATTTATGCATTACTTCCTGAAGTTTCATGCCATTGAATAAAGAAAAATAAGTACACTTTTTTCTTTCACTTGAATGTGCATTTGTAATTCTTTTGTTATGTACTTAGGAACTGGAAAGAGCTTGGAGAGAATATGATAAATTGGAGTATGATGTAACTGTAACAAGGAACCATATGCAGGAGCAACTCGATCGGCTTGGAGAAATTCAGGTGTGGCATAGGTCTTAAAGTACATTTAAGTCACTTTCATTTTCTATGATTTTGTTTAAAAACTACCAAAAATGAAAAAAGGGGGACATGCGGTGCATTAGCATTGTTGTGAGTGGACCCTGGCTGGAAGCCAGGTACCCACCAAAGCCACTCTATCACTCCCTTCCTCAGGTAGAAAGGGGAGATAAAATATAACAAAAGGCTCGTGGGTCAAGATAAGGACAGGGAGAGATCACTCACTAATTACTGTCATGGGCAAAACAGACTCAACTTAGATAAAATTTTATTTATGTCCAACCAAATCAGAGTAGGGTAATGAGAAAATAAAAACTAAATCTTAAAACACCTTCCCCCCACCCCTCCCTTCTTCCCAGGCTCAACTTGGTTCCACATTCTCTACCTCCTCGCCTCCAGCAGCACAGGGGGATGGGGAATGGGGGTTGCCGTCAGTTCATCGCATGTTGTCTCTGCTGCTCCTTCCTCCTCAGGGGAGGACTGCTCACACCCTTCCCCTGCTCCATCCTGGGGTCCCTCCCGCAGGAGACAGTGCTCCATGAATTTATCCAACATGGGCCTTTCCCACAGCCTGCAGTTCTTCATTAACTGCTCCAGCGTGGGTCCCTTCCACAGGTGCAGTCCTTCAGACAGAGACTGCTCCAGCGTGGGTCCCCCATGGGATCACAAGTCCTGTCAGCAAATCTGCTCCAGGCTGGGCTCCTCTCTCCACAAGGTCACAGGTCCTGCCGGGAGCCTGTTGCAGCGTGGGCTTCCCACAGGGTCACAGACTCCTTTGGGCACATCCACCTGCTCCAGTGTGGGGTCCTCCCTGGGCTGCAGGTGTATCCCTGCTCCCCCGTTACCCTCCATGGGCTGCAGGGGCACAGCTGCCTCACCAGGGTCTGCACCACGGGCTGCAGGGGAACCTCTGCTCTGGCATCTGGACAACCTCCTCCCCCTCCTTATTCACTGACCTTGGTGTCTGCAGGGCTGTTTCTCTCACATATTCTCACTCCTCTCTTCTCTGCTGTTTTTGCAGAAGTTTTTTTCCCCTTCTTAAACATGTTATCCCAGAGGCACTACTCCCGTTGCTGATGGGCTCGGCCTTGGCCAGCGGCAGGGGCCTCTTTGGGCCCGCCCGGGGGGGGGCCGTGTTGACTTGTAGCCGACTGGGACTGGCTCTCTCAGACACAGGGGAAGCTTCTAGCAGCTTCTCACAGAAGCCAGCGCTGTAGCCCCCCCGCTACCAAAACCTGGCTGCACAAACCCAATACACAAAGTATAAAAAAAATTTAAATGTTTGTAAGTTCTGAGGAGGTCTTCAGGTTTTCCTGTTTTTTTGAAGCTACAGCACTGGGTTTTCCTGTGTCTGGAAGCCTTCTCTTTCTGTTTCAGTCATTGTGTCCAAAACGGGGCAGTTTTCTCAGACCTTAATTGCTCTGACAGTCACAGTAAATCTTCACACAAATCCTTCCATTTAACTGAATGTTCTAAAATGTAATGAACTCATTCTATCGAAATAAATTATAATTAAAAAAATATTCTAAGCATTGCTTCATGTCTAACATATGAAGAGTTCTGACATGTATCTTATTAGTGCACTGTGCTGTGCCGTGGAGGATGGGACCATGAGTGTAAGTTCTGAATTTGTAGAGATCTGCCTGTGTGACTCACAGGCACACATGCATACATTATCTGGAATAGGCAGATGGGTGTGGTCCATGCTGGGAGGCATTGAAGGCTGTTTGCTCCAGGGATGGATTTTCTATGCAGCTATGAAAGGGAGATTACAAGGAAGCCCAAGAGCTGAGAAATTTGTGTTATGAAGTCCAAAGCATGCATGACCATGAATGCAAATAGGCTCACAGTTTATACGCTAGTATGCAAACACCGTGTTCATCTCCACCTGTTTTTGGGGTTGGAGCTGATGATTCCTTTTCTTTTGTGGTATGTAGGTCTCCTGTGCAAAGTTTGCTTGGATTTTCTTTGGAGACAGTAGATACAATTCTATTCTTAAGTGGAGTTTGAACTAGCAAATTGCTGTCAAATTAACTGACACATTATGAAATTACTTAATCTTATATTTTTTGTTTCTGACAACATTTGAATGTTGTGTTTTTATGGGAGAGTGTTTGTCATTACTGCATGTTATTTTCCTTCATTGGGAAAAGACATGCAGTGTAGCCTAAAGAAAGAAAAAGGTTTTCTGGTTTTTTTCTGCTTGCAATGTATTCTAATTTATCGCCTATATATGCTGTTTATTTACTGGCAGACTGAGTCAGCAGGGATACAGCGTGCTCAGATTCAAAAGGAACTGTGGAGAATTCAAGATGTCATGGAGGGTTTAAGTAAACATAAACAGCAAAGAAGCTCTTCAGAGGCAGGTAAACTGATTGCTTTTATCTCATAGGAAGTGAGATGGGATCACAGACATTTTTAAAGGATAAGCTCCATAGTTGCTTTTGTGTGTCTGAAAAAATGGTGCAATTGCTGAGAAAAGAAAGCAATCGTCTATTTTAAGTTGATGCTTTGTGTATTTGTTTGATAGCAACAGGTTATAGTTTATCTTTTAAAAGCTATTTATTGTAAACAATTTTTCTCTTTCTTTCTCTGCATTTCCCCATCCTGACAAACAGCCATCATGGGATCAAGGACATTTTCAGCTATTAAATATAAAAATGAGGTATGGTGTTAGTATATTTACCATTTTAGCATCACTGAATTTCTGATATACATACTATAAAAATAAGCATTCTTATAATTGTTTTAAGGATATCTTAGGTATATATTCGGTGTGTTTCTGTGAAAACATTGCATTATGAATTAATTTTAAAGATGGATATCTCCACTAGTAATTCTAACACTTTCATTTGTTCTGTGTCTTTATATTCTCACTGGTATGTTTCTCTTTTCCATTTCTTACCTTTTCCTTTCCCTAGGCTCTTACCGTAGAAATATAAACCCTGATTTATGGATTTGCTTTCTACCCACCACACTTTTCATGGGAAGAAATACGTTGCTTTTTATGTCTTTTCACATATTGAGCCTGGTTCTCAGATGGCCAGAGCACCCACAAGAACAGCTGAAACTGTGGGAGCTCCCAAATGTTCAGTTCCTCTGAAAATCTGGCTAGAAGTTACAGTTTTAAAGGGACATTGTAATGGTTGTCTGAAGTTTATGCAATATGCATCTGGCTTACAGAAGTTTCTGAAACTCAAATTTATATAGAAATTTTTAAAAATATATTGAATTTAATTTTTAAATGGATGATTTAGAGAGTTCATACATGTCCAACAGAAAATGCAGGTGTTAGAATTGAAAAATCTTGATAAGCTGAATAATGAGACTACTGAAGTATCTCAGTCTAGGTGGTAATAATAAAATAAAAAACAAACAAAAATACAAAAAAAACCACCCCAAAGAAACACAAAGAAAATAAAGCTGTCTTGGTGTGACAAATAAAGCTTTTTTGGTGTGACATTGTCCCTTTAATTCTGAAATCTATAGCTGGTGTAGCTATGGTAATATATTTTTCTTTTTAAGTTATAAATAATTGCAACAAATGTGCACATCTAAATAAGGTGACTATTCTACAATCTTTAGGAAGAGGAAGTAGTCCCACCTCGTCCTCCACTCCCTCGGTCCTATGACTTTACAGAGCATCCTCCCATAATCCCCCCTCTGCCCAGTGATAGCAGCTCCTTGCTCTGTTATAGCAGGGGCCCAGTACATCTTCCAGAAGAAAAGAAGATTCACCAAGTTCAAGGATATCAGAGAAATGGATCTTACTGTGTAAGTGGCTTAAACTGCCACATTGTTCTTGAAGCATCCCCCTTCCTTTGCACAGTCACAATTTTTATTTTGTCATCTGGCTACTTTTGTGTCATGTTTTCACTTTTTGGCTACTTGGTTTTATTTTTTTTGTAGCTCCATCATTTGCTCTTCACGTTTTCCTGTCATACATTTTGTGCATATATAAAATGTCTTAAGATTTAAATGCCTGCATCTGAGTAAATTTCAGAAAATAAAACTCTTCTTCTCACAAGTTCTTAAAAAACTCTAGGCTCACAATCAGTTTTTGCCAAAGCTTTATAAGAATTTGTTGAAGATCATTTAAAGGAAAACAAAAACAAAAAAAACCACTACATTTTTATGGCAATTTTCTTCTCTAATTTCTGGAAGTCTGCAAATGTTGTTACTCAAATTAACTGCAAAGAAATACTTCTGCAATAGCACTTGAACAATGAAGCATTGTCTTAAAGTGAGAGCAGAGTCATCACAAAATAATTGCTTTGAGTCTTAAGACATAAATGCTTGTGCAAAAATGCCTGTTTATTTACCTCATAACTTGTCGTTCCTCAGGGTCCTGATTATAGGCTTTATAAGAGTGAACCAGAGTTAACTACAGTAGCAGAAGTGGATGAGTCTAATGGTGAAGAAAAAACAGAACAAATTTCAGAATCAGAATCTGCAGCTAAAGGTTTGTTCCCAGACATGATCTTTACAACCTTTCAGCCTTTTTCACAAGGAAGACAAAGCCTTATAGCTTACAAGGAGTACAAAGTGTTGTAGAAACTATATCATCCTTCATATTTTTGTAGCCTATCCATTTCTTAATATGATGAAACAGCCTCCATGATAAAATAATGATTTAATTATATGACGAGAAAGATTTCAGTCAATTACACCACAGAAAAATCAAACATTACGCTCACCAACAACCCTGAAATCCTTATTGACGCCATGTCTAATCACATCACTCACATTCCCCACACACCATTCCCTTGAACAATTACCCATTTTATGTTCTTAGCCTTGAACAATTATTCAGTTTTTGAATCAAGCTCCCGATGTTATGTCACTGGAACGTCCAAAAAGGCAGCACCACAGAATTTTCAGGCTCTCATAAGGCAGGGAAACAATGTCTTTTTCTTTTTTTAATCTTGTAATTGTTGAATTGCCTTCTGTCTTCTGATATAATAGGAATAATGATCATGACCTTGGAGTGTACAGACAATAAAGGTCTTTGCAATTGCTAAATGCTTTAGATTCTTCTCTTCATCTAGCTTCCATAAAAGCTACTAATTGCTTGGTGGAGTCTTTTACCAGGAAGTGCTCCTCAGTTCTGTTTGTTAAAACATACTGAATAGTTTGTTAAAGGTGACTTCAGGAAAAGCAGTTTGAGCACCTGCCAAAAACCATAAGCAGGAGCTTCTAGAAAAAGTAACTAAACATCCATTTTTTTACCATAGCGGTTGATGTTTCCAGTGCCAGCAAGATAACTGCCTTCTGTTATGGTAGTTTGACTAAGCATGTACCTAGCAGGCTAGTGCAACAGTACCAGAATTTGACCAAGAACTATGATCATGTAAAGATATTATTTTCATCAGAACAGTAACGGAGGTTTTTAAAACTAAGGCTAGCATACTGTAAAGATATTATTTTCATCAGAACAGTAATGGAGGTTTTTAAAACTAAGGTTAGCATACCGTCTGGGTGTAAACAATGTGGATGGCCCTGTGATATATGATATGATTCAGCTTGACTAGATAATTAGTCGATTCAGATTCACTATGGTATTTGTTGAGGTATAATGTTCACTTAAGATAGATAGCAAATCTCTTAACTTGTTGGTGAAAAGTTTAGCCTGAGATTTGCTAATCATCAGCCACCTAAATTGAGGAAGATACCTTTCTGACAACAGCCAGATTTTGTTGTCCTGTGGTGTTCCAGATTGTTTATGGTAATTTATGAGAAGAGGGAAGGTAATTGTCAAGACAATGTAGGAAAGCCTGTACGGATTATATAAAACAAACCAATACTTTTTGAGCAACCCAATTTGCTTTCTGTCTTCTTCTGTGAAGACAGAAGTAATTTTATTATATCCATTTGTAGAAAAACAGTCCTCAGTAAGGGAAAGCAATAATACAAATTTATCTAATATTGATAATATTTAGGGTTGGGTGAGAGAATAACTGCAGTGGTAGCCAGCATCAAGAGGCTTTTTGTCTTAAACAACAGTGTGAAATAGATTTATCATAGCTGTGTTTTATTATCTGATCCATACTTTTGAGGATGTGAATTGTCTAACAGATATTTCTCGTTCTATGTATTCACTGATAATAACAATCCCCATGCAGTAGGAAAAATATAACCATTCCTGTTTGTTTTCTATTGTGTGTATACCATTACAACTATATGCTGTTTCAACAAACATTTTTATGCCATTCTATCTTAACAGTTTATAAGCTGAAAAGGAAACCAAGGCAGGTCATCTCTGCAATTTTTCTTTCTTGCTATTTTAAGAAGTCATATTAAATGACATAGTTTCCTATTGAGGGCGGTTCTAACAATTAGTACATTTCAGGGGAAATTTAGAAAATGTTTTTCTAGTTCATTGTGCACATGACTGTACTAGACACTTCTCATGTTTCTTCTGCCAGCCATTTCCTTCTCTTTTCAAATGTCAGCAATCAAAGAGAAACATTTTAATGGGACTATGTAAAGTAACCCTTACAGCTGTCTGCAAGTAGAGAGCTATTTATGACCTGAGTGGTACATAAAGGTGACACAAAAGGAAAATGGACTTCTGTGTTTTATCCTTTTTACATCTAAAGGTGACGCAAACTGTTGCCTTAATAGTTTTTGTTTTGAATGATGGATTTGGCATTCAAATACCTCCAGTCTATTTTGTCAGCCTATCAAACAATTTGGAGAAAGAGCTGAGCCTTCACCAAATCAATATACCCTCTGTGAAACTTCAGGAAAAACCAGGAGAAATAATTTGGCTATCAAAGAAAACATTATATTTATTTTTAGGCAAAATCAGTATATTTTTAATAGTTTGACTTCTCGCATGTATCAAGAAGCAAAAAATAAGCATATGTTATTTAATTATATCTGTATATTTTGGTAAGTTTTAACTTACTTCAGTATTCTACCAGCTTAATTACATTTTGGCAAGGCTTCTCTAAGTAAAAAAAATAGTGGTGGATATTGTTATGAGAAGCTGAATGTGATGGACATCAGGACACAGAATATCCTCGGCTCCCAACAGACAGATCCTGGCTGCTGCGGTTCGCTGTCCCTGCGTACAGCGAGCTGCAAGGCTGAGGACGTAGTCCCGCTGTGCACAAGCACAGCCACAGCTAACCACAACAGGTAATGCAAACAGGTTTGAGACCAGTGCTGTTGTAGGCACGGCATAAACAAGACCAGCACTCACATGAAGGTGAAACAACACAAACAGCATGATCCTGTCCTCACTCACCAGCTAACCAGGCTCGAAGCTTGCTAGCTGATCTCACGTACATACAGACATGAGCACATGTGCGTGCACACACACAAATGAGTCCCTCCAAAAGCTGGCCAGACCTATGGTGTCTCCATCAGTCAACTCACAGTACCTCTGGCCTCTCCAGTATCTGAATCCTGGACCTACGATCTCTTGGACAGCTGGCTCCCACACCTTGTATTCTGCTTGCCATCTGGTCTTAAGTTTGTTAGCATCTCACAGACAAAAAGTTCCCCCTGATAGCAGGTCCAGACTTCTGATCCCGCCGGTAGCCGACCCACAGACTAGCAGTCTTTCCTGTCTTTCACCCCCAGACCTATGTATGATCTCCCTGTAGCTGTCTCCTACTCGCAGGCTAGCCTGGCTTGAAGACCACTAGCATCTCTCACACTCTCATATGCAGAAGGGAAAGCATATTGACATGGAAAATACTTAAGAATAAAGTTTAATAAGAAGATAGGACAGACTGCAATGCTAAGGCACAGGGCTTGGTCAGACAAGCATACTGACAAATGGCTGGTTTATGCAAAGCTGGCCTCTTTTATTCCCCCTTCTCTCCATTATTCCATGCCTGTGCTTTCCACCTCACCCCATCCCTTTCGCAGCCTTTGTTTCTTCCCAAATAAACAATCCACCCATAATTACTTTTTGTTCATTCGTCTCACTTTAGCTAAATTTTGTATCTTTGACACCATTATCTAGGGAAGCTTGGCCTGAAGTGGTAGCACTGAAACAGTTACCTAGGCACTCTGCTGGCCTTGCAAACTCTATTCCACAAAAAGTTCCCAGTGCTGACGCCTGGTGAAGTTTGGCCATAATTCCCCCTTAATCATCTGTGAAGTCTAGCCATTCCACACCGTGCTATCTAACTTGTATCTGTTTCTCACAGACAAAATTTTTGTTTGTATTTTTATGTCTAGCAATTTCTTGTGCCATGTACAGTAGTTTCCCATGGGGAGAGTCATCTGCCTGCATACAATAACAGATGTGATACTTAGGCATTAAGACCTTTGCTGTCTTTTAAAGAATACTTTCCAAGGCTGACAACATGTATTTTCTAGAAAACAATAAACTGTTTTGTCAATGTTTTGCATAGCACTTAGTATATTGCTTTACTGTTTCACAGGCTCACATTTTCCTGTGGGAGTTGTACCACCCAGAACCAAATCACCAACACCAGAGTCTTCAACAATAGCATCCTATGTCACTTTGAGGAAGAATAAGAAGATAGATCTAAGAATGGTACTTTAAAATAACATTCAAGCATTGATGGATAGTGATGTGTTCATTTCTAAGATTAATTTCTGTGGTGACTTCAAAAGTTATAGTTAGCTTGTTAATTTTCTTTATTAAAAAGTCACTTATAAAAATATAATATTCTAGGTTAACAGAGACCATTGTAGAAAGAATGACAAAATTATAAAGGTCATGTATGTTAAACTGCATAGAGACACGCAAACTAGGCAAGAACTAAATGGTAATGATAAATCTACTAAGCTACTGAAGTTCAGACTTGAATTGAAAGGATGTGAAGCATCTTAGGTTAAAACTTTGAAGAACTTGTATTTGGCTTCTGGGGCAATTGAACAGCCCCTGTATAACAAATGCTGGCTTTTATTTAGTTAATTACTGAAATGATTTGGGAAATACCTAAAGCAGACAGAAACCAATGATACAGTAAGCAATATGTGGATAATAAGCCTGGAATTTCAGATTAGAGAGTCCTGTAGTCTCTGGGTTGAAGATAGAAGTTTACATGTAGTTCTTGCAAAAGGAAGAAAAACTTTTGCCGTAGTTACAGCATGAATAGAAGAGGAGAAGTGTAAGGAGGAATGGGAGAGGAGAAAGAAACTCACAGGATGTTGACTGGAGAAAGAATACTGCTTTTCAGAAATGAAATCAGTTACTGTGAATGTGCTGAATGCAGCTGATTAGCACAAAGTAATTTTTTTTTTTCTGTCATACAAAGTACAGATCTATCTGTAAATCAGTGAATTTCAAGAATAGAGTAGGGAAAGTGATTGTTGTGATTTTGGGAATAATGCTTAGAATTACAGATTTTTAAGTGGTGATAAATTCAATTTGTCTCAGGCTGCACTTGCTGTTAAATGATGTTCAGCTGTAGTTTTTCTTGAACTAAAAAGGCAGAAATCACTATTCAAAAATCACTATTCAATAAACTGGTACAGATGTCCTGGATCATTAAATTTCAGTTATGTTTCTGTTTCAGTCAAGTAACTTGTGTTTGCCTGTTGTATAACCTCTAAATTGTTTCAACTTGACAGGATTATCATTGTTTATCATTGACAGTGGTAATGTCACTGTTCAAAAAAGCAAACTATTCCTTCCTTTTATTTTGAATTTCAGTGTTCATTTATTAAGAATTGGTTCTTGTACTTTCTTCACAAACATAGAAGATCTTTACTTGCCCAATATTTTTCTGCTTTTCAGTAAATCATTAGTTGTCCTTTTCTGATAAGCTCAACAGTTTAGAGTCTTGCTTTTTTAAAACAAAAAATATATATAGATATTTTTCCATTTAAGGAAAGACCAAGAAGTGCAGTGGAGCAGCTGTGTCTTGCAGAAAGCACACGGCCTCGAATGACTGTGGAGGAACAGATGGAAAGAATAAAGAGACACCAACAAGCTTGCCTGAGAGAGAAGAGAAAAGGACTCAATATTATTGGCGTTTCAGACCAGTCTCCTTCACAGACTCTGTCATTTGTCAGAGATAATCCGTTCAAATTGGCACAGGTGGGTCCTACGTTATTCAAAAACTTTAATGTGTCCAATTAAAATAAAAAAGTTATTAAATTGTTCTCTTTCCAAAAATTACAATACTATAGGTCTCTATTTGAGATTGCTTGTGTAGAGTAACGGTCACAATTCTCTGCCAGATACAAGAGCAAGGGAGAAGATAATCTTCATGCTTACACCTAATGACAGTAGAAGTCACTTCTTTGTCTTTTTGGAAAATGAATAGTTCATATCGACATGTGTTTGATTATGCATTGTGATGTTTGTTAACAGGGGATTTTTTTGTCAAAACAACATGAAATAGCACGCTTTGTGACTAAAAGCAGTGTCAGTGAGAATCATGATTCAGTTGATGTATAAATCATGTAGATTTTTTTGCCATGTAATATACTCAGACATCGATAACATTAAGTAGGAATGTGTATTTATGATGATAGGTCTTAACTGGTGCTCTTTTGCTGTGGTTTCTGAGCCCATAAATACATAAAAATAGAACCTTCGCTTTTGTTTTCACTCATTCTTAAACAGTTAAGATAAAGAAGTGAGTTTGTTAAATAGTTAAGGGTGGGGAGAGAGAAGGAAGATATTAACCACGAAATAATATCCTGAACCCAAAACCCAACTAACAAACAAAAATATCACATAGATTCAGGGTAGTGCATGACAGCCTACTACTTTCTAACTGCTAAGAACTAGTTTTCTTTTTCAGTAGGTTATGGGAGTTATCTTTTTTTTTTTTTTTTTTTAATCTTCTGGCATACTTTTTTACCCAGACCGCACTGGGTTTGATTTTTTTTTTTTACATTGACATGGAAATGCCTTCCTTTATGTTTTCTACACATTTTAACATCTGATTTTTCCAAGACCAGATTAAATGATTGCACTGTTAAGAAGTCACATTTTTCCAAATAAGTTTTAGCTTGTGGTGGGTTTTTTTTCCCTCTGAGCATGCTAAACTGCCTTATTTGGGATGACATCATTAATGTTATATATAAAGGGGACTCTTACAAATATTTTTGTGATTAACACACTGCCTTTCTCAAGAGGAGGATGCACAAAGCGAAGCTTTGCAGGTATTTCTTTTTGTAGTTTTTACAGAGATGTTTGAGCTTTACCACTTTCCTACGGTATCATTTCATCCCTCAGGGTGAGGAAACTGCAGTCATGTGTGTGTCATACCTGGTTAGCCAGCAGGCTGGGAGCAGAGTGGGGGAAATGGCCAGATCCTCTGTGCCAGCACTACTTGCTGTATGGAACTCAGAAGAATTCTGTTCACACCAGCATGTTCTTCGGTCTTCTGTGCAAAATCAGTGCTACGTGGATGAGAATAAGAAATTTATAGAATAAGGGAGAATGTGTCTGAATTAAATATTTAGCTAGTAGTCCATGCTACAAATGTCACTTTTTCTATTACAACTTCAATTCTTCCAGAATGCTATTTGGCAAAAAGCCTCAAGCTGAGGTATTACACTGTAGTAATAGCTCTTATTTTCAAAAGCATAGTTTGTATGCCTATTGATTTTTATACAGAAAAATGGTGCAATGGCATTAACTGCTGGAAGTCTTTTCAACTGGAGTTTGTTGTTTTTTTTAAGAATTGGAGGAAAAAAAAAGATTTTATAAACAGCCTACTGTGTAATTTTTAAGTGATTACCAAAATACGAAAGGAAGTTACTTCACAATTGTTATTGTTTGGGACAAGTATATGATATGGGTGCATACTTTACTTAGGAAAGTAAAGAGATTGATTTGTGAACTGACTTACATAGAATTTCCTCTTTACAGAGTGCATATGCTAAATCACAAGAATTCAGCCACAAGATTTACTGCTTTCATGGCTCCTATTTTTCTCAGCCCTAGTACTGAGTTTGATAAGACTTACATGAACCTTACTTCAGTTTGGTTTGCTAGTCTGCCAACATAATGTTCGCAGTTCAGTGTCAAATCACCTCTACCATATCAAATTATTCTCTGTGCAATGGATTTATTTTTTTTTAAGGAATAAGTAATATCCTCTGCCACTATCAGATGCGATGTTGTCCTCTGTTAAATGAGTTAACAGCACAGGCCTGGAAGATACCCAGAATAATTGGAGAAGGCACACATAGGCGCACGGTGAATTTTTGTACTGAGAGCAGATTTTTAGACATATTTTTTTTAACCAGAAAAGGCTATTTTTTAAAAAATCAGTGCTTATGAATGAAAATACGAATGCTACTAAACCTGTGTGTGACTGAGCTAACTCTGAATGGAATTTCAGAAGGTAAATGTGATTAATAGAAATGCTGGAGATTTGGGGGTGAAGGGGAAGGGGGCAGAACATACAGTGAATAATGAAAAAATTATTAGGCTGAACTGTTTTGAAAGGTACAAAAATGAGAAAATTCAAAGTCCTTAACAATTTCCATTTTCCTTATTGCAGTGTGGTATGCTTAAGGTTTTTTAAGTATTTTTTAATCACAATCAGAGGACAGTGCACGCCTCATAACTGAGACCGTCTGTATACCAATTTTGCTCCATAGAATCGAAAAAAGGATGATACTGCATCTAATAACATGAAGGAATTAGAGAGCACCAGTAGAGAAAATAATTTGAAACTAAGTAATGAAAGTCCCGGAGAAGAAGTAACGCAACTAAAACATGATGGAGAACAAGAACATAATTCAGGTTTTAATAAAGAGGTACGAAACTGCCCTTTAATGAACTGTTCGTCAGCTTGTCTTGCAGTAGAAAAATATTTTGAGCCACAGACAATTATGGGAAATAGAGACAGTTCCTTTTGCTTGAAAGATTAAGATTTTTTTTTTTTATATAATAAATATTCTATAGAGAAGCGCAAAATTGTGTCAGATCTTTCTCTAGCTGAGATCTTGAATTTTCTTGTATGTGGTCTTCCTAAATTTCATTTTACTTTATCTGTTGCTATCCTGATTGATTGGAAAACTACAAAATTATGGTCTTTACTTCTTTGGAAACAAAACCAATACTAATGCATCTTTAAATAACAATCATTGATCTGTTCATTGCTTGGGATATCCCAGTGTAGTTTTTGACAGTCATTTAATACACTGACTTTTTTGTTTGGTTGGCCTTAGCACATCGAATTGTTTATGGGAAGCAGAATAAAGCTGACACAAAAATTTATACATGGAAGTAGGCAGTAACTGTAGTTTCTGCTGTTTGGTCACTGGATTGATTTCTGTCTTGAAATAGTGTCAAACTTACTTGGCAGTGAGTAACCTTGGTGTTTCTGGTACTAAAGTGCCCTGAACATTCAGCAAAAGCAGACTGACTATGAAGAGCAAATTACTCCATTGTTTCTACATAATCGTATCCTGCTTATAGTTTAATATTTTTTTAAATCTTGTGTGGAATTTTTTCTTCTTTTCTCTCCATATGCTTTTATTAACCATCCTTTGCTTTTCCTTTTCCTCACTCATTTTTCCTTTTGTTTTCCTATTTCATATTTAGCTTTTTTTAAACATATGTCTGATGGGGAATGGTATAGAATCAAATAATTAACATTTGTTGTTATTCTTTAAAAACACTTTCTATTGAGAGTCTGTTGCTTTGTTAAGTATGCAAATCTTTTAAAGGAAAATTACGTAATACACTTATATTAGTTATATCTAATCAGACCTTTAAGAGCAGCATTCAGGCTCATCAGCGGTATATTCCAATAGCTGGAGTCTCAGTTGGCATTGTGAAGAGAGGGATAGCATGAAAAAACAAGCAGGCTGCAATCCAAAGAGTTCAGATAAGTTCTGGAAGTTATTAAGCCGAGCCCTGCCCATTGGCTCTGGTATAAGTTTCAGGATAACTCTATTAACCTGAATGGTATTGATAAAAATTTCTTAAGTTATGTAATTCTGAGTTACTAAGTATACATGATGGCAAAATTTGTCTGTTAATAAAACTGTTTCCTGATACTGTATTTCTTATCTACCACTTAGTATGTGTTACAGCTTTTTGTTTCATTATTTCAATTTTTTTTATAGCTGACAAAAACTGATGATCTTTTATCAGATGCACATGTTGCATCTGACTCAAAAGAAATGAATAATGAAGAGAAAGCAGAAAAGGAAAAGAAAAATAAATTGGAAGAAACACGTGATGGTGATATAAGGTAAAAATAAAACAAGATGTTCAGAGGCTATTTTAAACTTGCACATTGTATTTATTAGCTGAATGGACCAAGCAACTAATGAAATACTGTCATAAGTACTTATAAGGTATACTTATATGGTTTTTGGGTGGTTTACATATAAAGAAATCAGTGAGAAACCTAACCACTGCGGGGGTTTAGTAAGAGGTGATGAGTTGGTGGGAGGAGCAATGTTTCTTTTCAAGTATTGCCCCAGTTATAAACAGAATTGTTCGTAATCCTTGCTTTGGGATGTAAAATGTATCTAGTGTTTAAGCTTTGTATCAGTTTATTATGGAAGCTTCAGCAAGGGCTTCCATAGTTAGCTCTTTGCCTCTGATATTTAGGAAAGCGTCACATTCAGGAGCAGACTGAACAGCTTATTCTGTTATCTCCTGCTTTAAATTTTGCTTCACTATTTGGAGTATTGCAGAATTAGAGGAATATTGTGTCTTGGATATTCCTCTTTAAGGATTCATAACTTTATTGTAAGATGCACAGCAGATCCTGAGTGAGTTCTTACATTAGGTCATAACTTTCTCACAGCACCCTTCAGCAAAATAGACACAGCAGGAAACTGCATGAGTATGTAAAGGAAAATAATTCGGTATCCAGTACTTTTTTTTTTTTAAGTCTAACTTTACAAGGTAGAAGGGTTTCAAAACACGTGCTTAAATTATTTTACACAAACTTGCAAGTTGCAACTTTTTCATATTAATAGAAGAAAATTAAATTGTAGCTCCTATACTTAGTGGTTGACACCCGAAATTAAGTCAGAGTTCTAAATGCTGTGCTTTTTTTAATCAGCTTGCAGAGTGTGACCACAGTTACAAACCACAAACCCAAAACCAGCTCAGAAGAAAGTGAAGTAGTTAGTGTTCAAGAACAAGGAGAGATTATTTCTTCATTTGAATTAGCAGCACAGTCTTCAAAAGGAAATCAGGCAACAGCAGGTATGGAAAAGAGTTTGACTGAAGCACAACTTATACAATACACATGTAAAACTTTATTTCATTTTGATCATGTCTTTTGATGCTCTGAAACCCTTGTGCATTGAAAGTGCTGAGCTAGTCTAGATGTCAAGTGTATGATTTTATAATGTAGAGAAAAATTTTCCCAGCAGACTACAGAAATTCCATTTTTCTGAGGTTTTAATACTGATTTTTATGGTTGCGTTTAATTCAGAGAATTAAATAACTATTGCCAGAAATTGAGTCATACTGTACTTGTTGGTTGGAGCAAATCCTTCCCTATTCATCTTGTAGAAAGAACAGCATCTCAATCCTGGATATGTATAGATTATTTACCCTTACCTCCTTGCTAATGGATGGCCTCAAGTATGCCCAAGATTGAGGAATGCTTGAGAGTTTCCAATATATCTAGTAGATTTTGAACAAGCAAGTAAAAGACCCCAGTTTGGTCATGTTTTCAGGAGTAGGAAAAGATGAAGAAACAGAAAACACTGGATGACTGTCAAAATGACTGGTAGGTACTATGTTGCAAGAGGGAGAAGTCTGGAGTAATCAAAATTGTTTGCAAAGGAAAAAAGAGGAGAATGTGTAAGGGAGGAGGAAGGAAGGAGATAGAATTTAAGACATTATTAGGATATTTGGTGATGGGAATGGTTAAGTAAGCCAAATGGTTCAATTTATGGATATAAAAGGTGACCTGGACCTCTGTAGTGCAGTCAGCAGTCCTGTCAGTGACTTGATAATCAAAACCAGAACTTGTAAATATATTTTATAGTGCTCAGCAGAATAAAAAATGCTTAGTTTATCCGAGCTGGGATATAAAGGTAGGTCTGGGAGTATGCAGACTAGTTAAATTTTACTTCTTTTTTTTCCTCTCTCTTTGCAGCATAAATAACATATCAGCATTCATGTGTCTGTTGTTTGTCCCTTAGCTGTTCTGCTAGTCACTTATAGGCCTGAGTAATGATCTTTCTTGAAAACATCTATGCTCTCCCCTGAACTTGTGCTCATTGTGCTGATCAGATTTTACGTTTTTACTTATGTAACTTTCATTTGTTCTGCTTATACTTACTATGGCTTGAAATTGTGATTTTCAAGCTTATATTTATTATGGCTTGAAATCATGCCTTTTGTAACTTGTATTCTTATTTATCTTGCTGTATGACTTGCAGTGACAAGTTTGCCTTCTTCACCAGAATCGTCATTGTCACCAGCTCCATCTACACAGACACAGCTCACAGAAGGATCCCATTTCATGTGTGTATAGTTACAGAGAAGTACGTCTTTTTTTCCCCACCCCTCCTGCCATTTTCCTAATGTTTTTCTAAGTATATGTATTCGAGTTATTTTTCTGAGAAACATCTGTAGCCAATACTTGGCGTCCAAGTGAATCTTGATGCTTCAGTTGTGGTAACAGGCAACTAAAGCTAGATCTCTCAGTGATGCATCGGAGGGAATGGTCTAATGGCCCAAAGAGTTTATGGCTTAAGACATAGATGACTAAGGCATGACAAACAGGAAGGGAAAAAATGAGGGTGGAAGAAATGTGACAATTACAAAACTTTTTTTCCATTCTGTAGAAATAGCCCTACACAGTTTCTATTCCCTTGTCATTGTAGGTGATTTCTTCTAAGAATCAAGTTAGAAAGCATGAATTAGGTTAGATTTACGTGTTCCTACCTGTAGCGTTGCCTACTTAATGAATGGAAATGGAAATATAAGTAAGCATATTTGTTTATACAAGGGCTTAAAGAAATTAATAGGATACCATTGTGAATGCTTCAGGACTTTACCAGCATTTAAATCAATCCACAGTTCTTTGTTATCAAGGAAGTACCTGTTTAAATAAGCTTTCTACTAAAACAATGACATTTGTTTCAATAGTAATGTTAAATGCCATAGCTAATGTAACTTAAGAAAACTTTACATTCAAGATGTTTTCAAGTCGTTTAGCATGAGGAGAGCTGAAAATGCCTATTTTGTTTTGTTTTCTTGTTTACTGTCCCAATCTGTATTGCTAAGCTTTCATCTCAGCAAAAGTAGACTTATTCATCACAGACACCCCCTTTCTTCTATGAACTATGGCCAGGAAACTATTTATATTCTTCAAAAAATAAAAGGAAATTATTTTCATCTTTTTCTGCTTTTGAGAGAGTGGAAAATGCACTCTTCGCCTTCAGTACTGACACGTGTGTTGCTGGCCCCTGATGGATGTGGTCTGTCATGATTAGATTTAGCTTGGACTTTTGTACTTTTATTCAAAAGTTTTATTACAGAACTATTTAAAGAAGATAAGTGGGACTGTTCAGTTTTTGTGGAAATACTGATTTGTGTTAATGCTTTTCAGTTTCACTGGATAAATACGCATGCATTTATCATGCATCTTCTTTTTAAATAGGACAAACATTACCCCATCAACTCAGTTCAGGTCAGCAGTGAAACTGAAACTGTGCTGCAGAATTCTGTCCATAGCCACAGTACACCTCTCTGGAAAGGGGAAGCAACCTATAACTTTGCCAGAAATTTTTTACCAATTGCATTAAGTTGCTTTCAGCTCTTGTAATCAGCTCCAATAATCAGATCAGCAAATTTATTTTCTTTAAGTGTTTACATTAAATGTGAGATTAGCAGAAGTGAAGCACTTATAGTTGTAACTTAATGCCCAAGCCTTGACATCCCACAGTGTGGTGTATCCTCATAGGTAATACTCTAGCTGCAACATTTCCATGTTAAGTACCATTCTACAAAAAAGCCTTAACTGCTTATGACAAAACAGTGCATCTGGGATGGCACTTGTAAAACTAATGCTCTGCTTACACATGCCTCACTGTAATGAAGCAAGGGTTCCAGAACTTAAAATACACCCCTTTTGGCTGTTTAGTATTTTAATTAGGTTGGAAAAAGTATTCAACTATGTGCATATACATTCCACATTTCTTTGCTGCCCTTGATGCAGGGGGCATCAAAGTTGTTTCCTTGGGGCTCCAAAACAAATCCGGCTTATGAGCAGGGCCCAGTATATGTAGGAGGTGTATGAAGCATATTCTGCTTGGCTGCAGTATTTACTGCCCCTTACCTTCCAGGGCTGTCGTGTCAGTATTCCTGTGCTTTGCACTTTGCTGGAAGATAGGTCTTTGAACGTGCGAGAACTCAGTGTCTCTCAGATGCCAGAAATCCTATGCGGCAGGCAGAATTTCAGAGCTGTGGGATCAGCCCTGTTCACATGCAACCGAAGTTTTCAGGCAGCATCTGGAAAATGTATGGTAGATTTCTGACAATAATGAGGTAATACCTATATTTGGCTTTTACAGTCAATTAGTAAAATGATACTCTTAGCACGATGCCAGGGGAATTTGGCATAGGAAATCGGTGGTACAGGATATTGTAGGACTAAGGAAAAACCTGTTAACACGAAGCTACTTTCTTTGTCACGGCTCTTGCTTTGCAGGGATGAATCTGGATGTATACCACTAGTGTTGTTACGTTTTAGGCATTGCTTTCACACTGAGTAATGGAGGGATAATGGAATTTTATACAGCACCTGCATTCAAAGTTCAGAAACATTTTTACTAATGAACTGTTAAAAGCTATTTATAGAAGTCCTTTCAGCAATTACCAAAATACAGCAAGCTCTGGGTGGAACACGTGAACTTCAAAACACCTGTCAGCTATGCTGCCATTATGGTGTAGCAACCAAGTAATACCTCATCCCTCTTCAAACTGTGCCAGTCATTTTTAAGAGCAATAGGGTCTTTGCTATTATTACAGGTTTTATATGAAAAACATTTGGAGATGGCCATGTACAACAGGATAAAACTCTCAGAATAAGCAGACTTTCATGCAAAGTTGTGTAAATTTAAAAAAAGCTTGCCTTTGCTTCTTGCTGTCAAAGTATCTGGACAGAAGTATTCATCAGGAAAATTGATTTTTGAGACAAATGTTTTCTAAGATACTTTATTATGTTCTACACCATTGATAACAACTGCTAGGATGAGGTCAGAAATTCCTTGCTGTGTTTAATTCCAGGAGTTTCTTTATACAGTATTCTGTTGTTGCTGAAATAGAGTAACTTAATCTGTGTCTGTCTTTCAGCACTAATGG
This sequence comes from Pterocles gutturalis, assembly GCF_000699245.1. NCBI lineage: Eukaryota > Metazoa > Chordata > Aves > Pterocliformes > Pteroclidae > Pterocles > Pterocles gutturalis. The sequence continues at coordinate 468 of NW_010130871.1, read as the reverse complement.
CTTCTGTTGAAACAATTCATGCCCGAGATGTATGGACCTGACCTATGAAAATATGAGAAGATATTGTACAGTATATTTTAAATCTATGAAATTCATAGTTCTGATGCTTTTGGCCACAGAGCATCATTTTATCACTTCCTGGAAATGTTTATTCCAAGAGAGCTTTAAATGGCCCACATGTACACTCAACAACTTTCAGATTGTTCTCCCGATACCAGCTTGCTGCTATGATTTCTGTGCACATAAAATAAAGGCTCTTTTTAATGTGCAGCCTACAGTCAAAACTTTATTTGATATTCTCCAGAATTTAATGTTCTTTTAATTATGGATCATATAAGTTTACTTCTTTGCTTCTTTTAGATGCATAACTCGGTTAATTTTACATATCACCACTAAACCTTGTTTTACACTTTTTAGACATTACAGTTTATTGTTTTAACATTTTATTTGTAAAATTTTTATATATAT
>NW_010130870.1:0-3630 GCF_000699245.1 Pterocles gutturalis | reverse complement strand
TCCCATCGGCAGTGACAGCACTTCAGTATAATGTCCCTGATGAGGCAACACACTTGGAGAGACGGTTCAGTGCTGGGCTCGGCTGCCGGCGTGCTCCCCACGTCAGAGAGGCAATAAGCTGTCCCTGCTGTTGACTGAATTGCTCAAAGCGCTTCTAAACCACTTCAAGATTACTAATAAATCTTTCCAACATCTTAAAAGCATAGAAAAAGAAGTGATTGGCTCATGGGGCTTAAAAGAGGCTTTCTTCTAAAATCAAATTAGTTTTTTTCTCTGCAAACTGCGAAGGATGGTTGTTGTGAAGTTCCAGGCGGATTTCATTGTGCACTATGGAAAGTACATAAATTGTTGGTAGTTGCTACTAAGACAGTCCTTACAGACACGTGGCGATTGACGGGGAGGCTGTACTTCATAGTTCAACTCAGATGAGATACTCCCAGACAACTTTTTGGAGTATTTTCTTTCACTGAATTACCTTTTTCCACAGCATTTAATTTCTGCTGCCATCTGGTCAATCAGTCAAGCGTGTTTCCTGTACTCAATATTTTTTTTTTTTGTATGCATTTGGATTTTTATGAAATATGCTTGAAAATAAGTTAACACAGATATTTAAGGTTTTCCAAAGGAAAAACCATTGTAACATTTCACGCTACACACCAGAAGGAATGCACTAATAAAGGTAAATATGGTAAAAAGGAACATTAACCTGTTCAGGAAAGCACAGAAATATGAGCCTTTGGAATGCAAATACACTTCGTAAAACTGCATAAAAATAAGAATTTCATGTATGAATACCTCTCGTTTTACTAGTGATTTTTTTCCACTTCCTGTACTTTATTAGTCAGGAATGATACGGTTGGCACTGGTGAAAAATAAGGCACGTTTTGTACAGTGGTTTTCCTCAAAACACCATCAAACAAGCAAGACACACAAATATGTGTAGATTCCGGACCTCCAGACTGAGATGCTACCTATCTATAATAATGCTTCATGTTTCTAATATCCAAAGCATTGGATGCATTCACTAATTAATGTTCCTTATATTTATTAATAATGGGAAAATAAATAACTATCTCCACTATATGCATAGAGAACTAAACCAGAAAATTATAAAGTGAGAATGATTTCAGGTGTAAGTAATTACGATCATAATGTTCTCCCTTGAAACTTTTCACGCTGCTACAAAGATGTCAACAAGTTGAGTGACTCTGCTTTTCCTTCTGCCTTGTGCCTCAGTGCTATTTCAGCTGAGATCCCCAGAAGCGTGGGTGCAGACTAAAGCCGTGTATAAAATTAAAACAGCATGGCATTATTTAAGCTGAGAGGCCCTTCAAATCATGTTTATACAGCAGCCGAGTGGAGAGTTTTGCATGCTCAGCAATTGTGAAAACTAAGCACTACAGAATTTTTCGCCTAAATAGCATTTTTTTGAGAGAATGAATGGAGGAATCAACATGTTCTCAGTTAGCTATAGATTTTTGATTGGTCTGTACTTAAGCTAATGGCATAACTATTTATTTGGTATAAATAAGACATTCTCAACTGAAGATTGCTTTTGCAATCCACAGGAGGAGTCTTGCAGAAAAAATACTGTGAAAAATAATTCAATTGCAGAAATAATTTTTGAACAGGGCCAGAAAGATTGTGCTTGACGTCAGTTATTGAACACTTCCCTATTTGCTGTAAACGCAGCAAAAGCTTCTGGAAAACCTACAGCATAAGGAAACTGTAATCACTAGAGAAAGAAAGAAAGGGAGCGTGTCAGCAGGTTCCAAGTAACAAATGTAATGCAAAAGTATGTGACTACCCGAGGCCCTGGCCTTTCAGTGTGTCATTCTGCACACGTCCAACCAGTATTAGATAACATTTCATACAGATCACAAGAGCTTGGTCGCTCTTTCAGAATTCAGTTTAGGAATCAGTGCTGTCAGCTCCACTATTCTCAGATCAGCTGGACTCCGTAAAATTCCTGAGGCATTGCTGGTTTGACAGTTGTGTTACAAAAAGCCATTCCTGTTAGAATTCTTTCCCAAAATTTCCCATTTATTAGGAGTTTTGCATATGGAATACTTACAGGAACATGCTCCTGCTGCCAATGCCAAAATCTCTGGTTTTAAAAGTTGTTCCACTCGCCCTGAGATTGCTGAGTAAGGACTGGAAGACAAAGAATAGCAGTGAGATAGTAGCACAGGGACTGAGGGGAAATTTCAATAGAAGGAGAGAGGGAAGGAAGGAAGGAAGGAAGGAAGAGAAGATAAATCAAAAGCTGCTGTACAGTAAGGAAAAGTGCAAATACCAGACTATGCAAAGATAGGAAAGGAGGATCCAACATTCAGATTCAGTGTTTAACGAACACAATTGTAAAAGCAGAAGTTAGCTTACGAACAGGAAGAAAGGTAACACACAAAAATGGCATATTCCAACAACAGACAAAGTGAGAGTGGTGAAACACAGGTGAGAGAGACCACATACATGCTCCTGGAAGAGCCATCTAATCTTGAGGACCCAGCTGGGACTACGGACTGAACCGCAGCACGTCCTCACATTTGGAAAAATATATGGTTGTGATGGCAAGAAAGGTAATGGCATTTTTTTTACACTTTAGCAAGCCAATTCTGTTGCAAACCGGGAAGTCACAGTCTGGTCAACGACCATGACATAATGAGGGGAAAAAAAATAACTGCACGAAGTGCCAGTCATCATTTCCATTCATAAGCATTGCTCATAGCATAAATATGGAATGGACACCCTCAACCAACTGAATTTGAATGGAGTTAGGATGCCATCTTGTGACTAGCTGATAAATTACACAACTGGAGTTTCTTGGCTTAGTTTCTTCTCTCAAGACTATCAAAACATGAAAGATACTGCAATATAAGATAGAGCCTAAATTTAAAATGCTAAGTACGATACCTGTTCAGCTCATCTTTTATTTTGCGCTGGCATTCTTATTCTGTATGTTTTGATGATTTGATTGAAAGGACTAGGCTAAAAGAAAAAAACAAAAAACCCGACACAAAATGCAAGTGTTAATCTCAGAGGGGAACACAGATAAACTATTCCTCAAGAACTGTTCTTTTTCCTCTAAAAATGTCACTGAAACCTCAAGATGGTATCCAAGACAAATTCCAGGTTTCCTTTATCACTTTGAATATTAGTATTCATGCTGAAAAAAATTACACTCCACATATTTTTGCATCAGCTTGAGGTGCCCTAGACAGAAGGCAATGGTTTAATCAATAGAGAGGTCAGATCTCTCAGAAAGTCGGTCATATTGGTAGCCAGCATGACAGAAGATAACTTTACCAAAAATCGTATTAGATGTTAGGATTACGCAAGGTAACACTTCAGATCACTGGAAAACACTAGAGAGGAACACTCCTCTTGTCCTTCTGCCAGTACCACTGCACCGAGAGACCCCCGTGCCCCTCCGGAAGGCTTCTCACGCCAACCACAGTGTCGCGGCGGTGGTGTGAGATGGCGAGCGACATTTTTTACCTCACAGAAAATGTTATTTAAACACCACAGCGGTCTTGTAGAGACCATTACAACGCTCGGAGTCGCCCTGGCATATTCGACCCACAGCTAGCCTGGACGCAGCTCGCCGTGAGCTAGAAAGCCGCTCCCGTC
>NW_010130869.1:3634-20821 GCF_000699245.1 Pterocles gutturalis | reverse complement strand
CGGAAAGTGGGCAAATCCCTGGAAGGGGGGTCCCGGCACAGTCCCCGGCCGGGTGTAGGGTCCTGGGGAGGGTGCAGGTCCCTGGGGGTGTCGGGGTCCTATGGTCTGACTCCTGCCCCTTTCCTGCCCACCTGCTGGGGTGATTTCCAGGATGATGAAAAATACTGCGTTTTGGGGTACCCCCGTGGTGTTATTGCAGTCATTACTATCCTTTTCTATAAATACATATAGTACTTTCATATGTATATATTTTATATGTATACACACTATAGTTCTGCAATGTTCAGCATGGATCAGGATCCGTGTCGAGCTCCTGCAGCGGTCAAGCCCAGCTGAGGAAGCTTGCAGGGGCACCAGCTGCAGCCGCGCTGAGTTTTTTCTGCTCAATCAGCGTTTTTTCAAATTTCGTGTTTCATTTTTCAGACCCCCTGGGAAGGCGCAGGCTGGGATACCAGAACACAGCCTCTTGACAACGGGCTGTGGGCCTCAGGGCTGCAAATCACTGTCCCGCAGGAGAAATGATGCAGTATCCTCATTTTATGACTTTATGGGGAAACTGAGGCACAGAGGGTCGAACCAAACACCCGTGGCAGAACCAAGCCGCAGTCTCTTCTCTTTTCAGCTCCAGCCCAATGCCTTAAACTGGCAAAAAAACCCCTCAGTTGGCATTGCTTCAGGATTGCCAATAACACATTTCACAGTTTGGCAAACATAAACCAGTCTCTTCCCAAGAGGACATTCAGCCTCAATGGGTTACGGCAGACACGGTCCCGCAGCAGCGCAGAGGTGACCCCACAGGCGCTGCAGCACCCCGGTGGGTATCGCCAAAGGACCGGGGGGTGCTCAGGGCTCTGCTCTCCTGCACTGACCTCGCTCTTCCTCTCCACGTTATCTCAATGAATAATGCATGAATACACACTCATCTAATTCCCGGATACTATATTTATACACAAACATCAGGGCCAAATTCTGCATTACCGATGTAAAAAACATTGCATCAGTAAAAACACTGGCCTTAAATATTTTTACCCAAAACAGATTTTTGGCAAACATTGCTTTAAGGTTTTCTCTCAATTAATATCTCTTTGTTCCCCAAGTACATGAAATTTAGCTTGATGCAAAGGGCCTGAGACTTAGATGCAGCTAAAATCCCAAGCCTTCAAGACTGGGCTTAAATGGAATTCAAATTATTGGCTGTAGAGATGTGAAATTCCCTTACAATGCTTATTACCGTGAAAACAACCAAATTATGTTCCAGTCTTAATTTTCTCATTATGACCTTCATATGCATCGGGACACATTAAAGGTGTCTCTAGATTTTGTTTTTCTGTGTGCAAAAGACAATTCCTTTGTATTTCAGTTACAGCAGTTCCCAACTTTCTCTAAATTGATGGAGAGGCAGTGACACCCCATATTTACCTTACACAGAAAGAGAACGGTGAATGTCCCAGTTCTACTTCCCAAGTTTCCTCCATCCCAGACCCACAACCGTTCCACTTCCCTGGACGTGCCCCTCCAGGCTGGGTGCATTGCCCACTACCCACCCCCAGGACCATGCTGTTAGCTCTCGCTGCAGCCGGCGATACGAAGGCGGGATGTTTGCCGTGGGCTTAAGCAAATCCAACCGTGTGCTGCTGCCGGAGGAGATGTCCAGCCACCTTCCCTTGTGCGACACCAGCCCTTGCGCGGCTGCACGCTGCGATGGAGGAGGGATCCGATGGTTTTTCACATCTGCAATGGACCCATCGCTTTGACAAACAGTAATTTGTTAAGTCAGGTAAAAAACTTATGAGTCCAAGGACGCCCTTGGGATGAAAAGGCACAACTTCAGTTCGTGGTCACTTTGGACAGCTCAGGGATGAGAACCCTCCAGAGCAACTTACCCATTCAATATAAGGCAACAGTGATCACTGGGAGGTGAAATGCAATGGAAATCAGCAGGCAAGTGTAACTACAGCTTCTTCAAAAAAATTAAAAATGCAGCACACATTGCCGGGGAAGCAAGTGCAGAGCATCCAGGATGAACCCCTGACCTAAGCTCACGCACATCCTATGTGACAAGTTCTGGATGCACCAAAGTTTTTGCACATGTCCAGATCCCCTTTGCCATGCACATAGGATCAACTGCACTTGGACACTTCAGCAAAGTCCTTGTACGTATGTTCAGTGACTGTCTTGGGCATTTCTGGGTGTCCAGCACTCTTGTAGAAATGACTGCTCTGATCAGGCTACTGGACATCAGGACACCCTGGACAAATACCCAAAGTTCTCTTTTTCTGCCCAGACAAAATCTCTAGGCAGAAACAAGGGACACGTTAAAAATGAACAAATGGGATATACGATAACACAAGTTCTGATATTTCACTTTAGCATAAAGAATATGTAAATAAATAAAGAATTTCACTTTTGTGTCAACCCATCGTTGTCCAATAGGGAATGATGAAAAAACACAGAGAAGTCACCCGGATCTGGGGTCATCCTTGGAGAAACACGTCCACAGCTTCACCTCCTCCAGCACCTTTTCTGAGCAGAGATTTTCTCGGAGAAATTTTCTTTCCCAGGATGATCACATCGTTTTACCCCTGAGCCTGCAGGGAGGGCCTCCAACCACAGTCCTGGTTTTGGGGTCCACAGGCGCACTTTGGGGCTTCAACCCAAAACTGAGAATTACACTCTACAGCGGCAGCCTGCGGGCTGACTCAGCCACTTCTCCATCCCTCGGGGATATCCGAATGCACTTCTCGAGCTGTCAGCTGATTTACTGATTAATTCTTCAGAGCCCCATGACAGTGAAAGCAAATCAACACTCACCAAAGTTTTGCTCAAGCTTTTGGAAACACTGCGAGCCTTTATTAACAACAGGAGGAACGCACAAATCTAGACAAATATAATGACTTCTGATCACTTTGGGCTGCCAGCTTTTCATGAGAACCAGGAACTGTTGGCCTGGGACAGGCTTTTGGGGATGAGTTTTTGTGCAGTTGTGACCAAGGTCTCACGTCAGCATCCTTCATTTGGCACTACAGCAAAACTGACATCCCCCCCCCGCTATTAAATGCATTTGTCTTTTCTCCTGCCCCATCCTTTCTGTGAATTGCTAAGAGATTTCCCTCCCTCTGTTCATCTTTCCTCCAAGTCCTTTTAAAATCTAGTATTACCTCTGTCCCTTGGTCTTGACTGGGGATTTTCCATTCTCTCTTTTGACACCTTTTGGGAGAGAACTTCAGTCAAACTGGTTCCTACAGCCCAGCCAAACACCGGGGATAACATGAAGCTAAAGTCCTTTTCGTTGCCTTTTGTCTGATGGCTGTGTGCTAAAGATCCAGTCAGGAAAAGCAAATAAACCTCAGTGTTCAGCCTTTTCAATTTTTCCTCAAGATCATAATATCACTGCATTATAAAGTTAAAAAGAAACCATCGGCTGAAGTTGTTCCCGAGTTATTGTGCCACGTAGCACTGACCCATTAACGGTGGGAAAGGCAGCAAAAGGCTCCTCCGCTCAACAGTTCACACCTAAGAGTTGTTTGGCTCTGTCCCCGCTTTGCCTTTCCATCTCTGGCTGGACAAAGACTGATTTTCTCTGCCTCGGGTTTTCCCATCTTCCCTCTGCTGTTTGCGCACCTTTGTGTTGTGAATTACTTCCCGGTTTTGAGGGGACTGGAAGGGAAAGTGTTTGAACTTCATGCACGGGCAAAAAGAGGGATTGTGCTGCACAGGGTAAGGGCTTTGCTGTCTTTAGAGGCCATCTGTGGTATTCCTGCCCCAGCCCCTGCTATTCCCCATTTACTGCAGGAGTGAACTATTAGTAACCCAGTGAGGTAACCAGCCACTCGGCAAAACAAGGGTTAGCCAGGCTGAATCGATCACTTGCACATTTCCATGTGATTTGCAAATCAAGGCTGCTCTTTTCCAATGAAAGAAGCAAAAATAATCAGGTAAAGAAAAAAATTAAAAAGAAGTTCAAATTCTATTTTGTGATTTTTTTGGCTTAGCCTTCTGCAGACGGGTCCCTTCCATGTGCACGGAGCCGGTGGCCGTGTCCAGCCAGGCTCCAGCTTTCAGCACCAGAACAGTGACATGGACACAGAGGGAACAAAAACCTCCATCAGACCCTCCAGTGATGCTAGGATCACTTGAACTTAGCAGTCCTTCACACTCACCGATAAGGACTGCACATTCTTCTGGTACTACAGAAATGTTGACACAAAGAATATGTTTGTGCCTGACTGGCTCTGCAGGACAGGGTGGAAATGGCAACAGCAATCTCAGGACTTAATTTCTTCGGCCTTGCAAGGGCATCAGTGCTGCAGGACCAACAGTTTATTGATTTTATTTTTTTTCTTTCCTTCACCCGTTTGGAAATTATGTTGTCTTTTCAAGTCATAGGTCTAGGGGAAGATAAGATGGAAGAAACTCATTCTAGGATTTTTTTTATATTAATATCCTTTGGACTATTAAAGATAATGGGGACCTGGGGAGAGATGATTTTCTCCCAAACTTTCTGTCCGTTAAGATACTGAGAGAGAAAACATCAGCTGACTTTCTGGCTGATATTTGTCTGGGCCACCTTTAACCAGGTCCAGCTCCAGCCTTGGGTTTCCATGCACAGCCCCTGCATTTTGATCTGCTGGCAAAAGCACCCTCGAGCAGAGCTGCACCTGCTAACGTTATGAACATCCGAGGGAATCAGACCGCCTTCTGCAGGGATATAGATGTGCCGAATGCGTGACAGACCAGTTGTCCCATCGCTGCCTCCCATGGCTTGATGGCGAGATGAAGCAGAAAACCTGGGGTTCAGCTGCTTAAATCCTGGTCCTGAAGCTGCGCAGAAGCTGATGCCTTAAACATGACCCATGAGGCTCATTGCAAGAAGTCCAAGAGCAAGGGGACCAGCCTAGCCCGAGCTATCCCTCCTGAAGATGACTCAGGGACAGGCAGGTCTGTAAATGTGACAAAACCCACTGACTCACTTGGAGGAGAGTCAGCACCTACCTCTGCTCACCCAAGTTTGGGAAAGCAAAATAGACTGGAAGATGTACAGGAGGATCTGGGACATGACGAACGTTGGCTCCAGTTCAGGAGTAGATCTGCAATAAACTGTATTTCCCTGCCCTCTCCTGGAAGGAATACGCCAGAGCTGGGGGTGTTTGTGCAGGATGCTGTGCTGAGCGCTGCGGGGAGCTGGCTCAAGGTGGTGAGAGGAGGTGGTGATTTTGAAGACAATGTTTACAGGAATGGACAGCTATGACCGTGTTGCATCCATCGTGCATTGCCAACACCACATCTGCCAGAAACTGGCACACCTCTCAAGAGAATTTGAATGTTTTCAAGGAAGAGCTGCCTGCCTGTCTGGCTGTTTGCATCGAATTGGGAAACAGAGAGGATGAGCCAACCGATGGAATCCAGAGCCTCTCGCTCACCTTAAATAGTAAACACAGAGCCTGCATGAAAACACCGGTAACCTTCGCTCAGGTCACCGTGGAGCATCGCCAGGTCAGAAACACAACACCACAGCACCACCAGCCAGTCCTCCTGGGGGTATCGGTGCAGAACGGGCAAGCGGGACCCCATCACTTGGCCAATGATATGGTGAGAGCCCAGCAGGGAGGCTGAGCCCATCTCTTTGGAGGTTATAGAGCAGAGGCAGCACCGAAGTACAAAGTCCTCAAAATGGGGAAGATCCAGGTCTGGAGGTCTGGTGCTGAACCTTCAGGTGTGATGTTACTGTTAACCCTCCAGACACACCAGTCAGTGAACGTGACCCGTTTGCACAGATTCACACCTGGACATACAAGATGGTTTTGCAAAGCTTCCTACCTCTCCACAATCATGTGAATTACATTCTTCTTTCTTCTAAACACCAAATATCCAAAGCAATACTAGTCCTGTTCTACAAAGAGGACTGATTAGCAAATTGCTGCTGTTGAGATAATAGTGGGAGCAATGAACCACAAAAACCAAGTGTAGAAACTCTACAAATAAGTCCATAGTTGAATAGTTACAGCACAGAACCATGAATCAGGAGCTCTGGAAGGGCAGGACCAACCACAAGTGCACTATGTAACCTCTAAAGTGTCTCACAGGCTTTGAGTTTTCTTTGCAGCTGTATTTCATCAAGTCTTTGTAAACCCAGTAGAGAGATATGCTGAGACCCTCCAACATATTGAGTAGGGGAATCACCTCCTTGCACCTGGGGAGCTGCTCAGCACAGGGGAAAATGAGAGTGAGCGTTCTAGACAGGCTGTGGGCAGATGTTGAGGAGTCATTATCTTTTAAACCTTGGCTAATTGCTCTGTCTTCATGATGGAGGAGATGCTGAAGACCACAACAGACACTACATAATATCTCAACCAGTTCCACAACTGGTTTCTTTCCCAGCTCCACCCAAGTATAAGTCCCATTTGCTGGGTTTGCAGTATGTTCAGTGCATTTTGTTTTACCCTCTCCTTCACCCTCTTTTCAAAGAGATGAGGTTCAATAAAGCGGCTCCAGCTGCCTTAAGAAGAGAGAAGGTTCCTATTTCCTACTTCAGTACAGGGGTTAAGAACAACGTTTCTGTTCATCACAGAAATAAATGTTAAATGAAAGTTGAGTTATATCCCTCCTGTGACTAATGTTCTAGCTTGTTTTCTAAAGTTAATTCTTCATACACTTTTTTTCCCCCTCTTGTTCTGTCTTACATTTGTCCAGACTCCCGTGTTCCTGAGGGACTAATTACCCACTCAGCAGTTACTCTGAAGTCCAATTGTAATAGTTGGCAAAAGTCCGTTCTTCCATGCAAGCTTTCAAAATAATTCCTCCATTTATTTCAAATAGCACCACTCTCTGGAGCTTCTCCCCAATTTGCATTGCTCTGGGCCGAGATTTATTTCACTGCTGTTGAGAGCTGACTGCTTTGCTTCTCACAGGGCAGATATTCTCGGCAGAATAATCAAAAAACAATAAACAAAAACCCCCAAAACAAATGGATTGCTCATTTAAAAAATTATCCATTGTGATGTAATCTCCTCTTTTCTCGTCTAATGAGCCCTTAGTAGCAATGTAAGCAATGAAGAAAACACTGATTCAGACCTGGATTGTTCTTCCTTTAAAATACAGATGTGATCATAGTGTTTTCATTCATACCGACCTCGGACTTGTCAAAAAGCTTGGGGGAAATCTAGTCACACATCCTGTGATCTACAGATGCACATTTGCTTATTCCGTAGGTGTTCGGGAGCAAAATATTCACCCCTACTGGTGTCACAAGAGAAAACAGAGAGCTAAATTCAGATTACTTGCATGTATTTTTTCCCATAAACACTGCTTCAGAGGAACCACGTCCTTTCCAATTCTGCTACTATTTCATTGTCTGCACAGCCAGAAGCGACTCACATCATCTCCTTGCTCTTCAGTTTCGCCACCTGCTCCCCAATGATAACAATCTTAACATTGCACTGTACTGAACAAGCCAATGTTCATAAAAAGCACTTTGATTGTCTGGTGAAGAATATATAGAATAAAAGATGATGGCAAAGCCTTTTTCCCGGGTGCCTGGATTGTACCAATGGCACAGGGAGTATGGCAGCTCCTATGAGAAGAGCCTGTGATCACTGAATGGGAGAGAACATCACATCTTATTTAATGATTTAATTCTTCCATAAGGACATGCTAATTCATATTTTCCAAGAGAAAAGATATCTCTAAACCTCTGCACATCACCCAGATCTGGGATCTGCCTGCTGCAGAGGCATGGCGCAGCAACTGCCCTTGGCTCTACAGCTGATTTACCCCGATAAGGGGCAACATTCAGATCTGGACCTTTTTTTTTTCTTTGTGCTTAAGCTTGCATTTAATTGTGATCTCCCTGCGAACTCAGCAGGCAGTAGGGCTTCTCTAGATAGCTCCTGTCCATCAACAGCATCGACTCTCTGATTACAGTTGAGCATTGATCACGCAAACTTGTCAGAGTTCACTGTTGTAATTCTCTTTGGAATTTTTGTCTAAATGTCACAGCCCCTAAGGTAAATACTGCTGAATTTCTGCCCTGCAAAGAGCAAAGTATTGTCACACCAGCCCTTCTCAAAACCTCGCTAGAATGGCCAGTCAACAAAACTAATTTTGCTTTTAAACCCAGAAAGGAGATAGTTATTGCTATCAGAGAAGACAGAAGGGATGTTAGTTCTGAGATGCCAAGTTTTTCACTTTTAGCATGCAAAATCCATTACAATCAGAAGTGTAAGTTATTTGCTGATGGGACCCACAGCAACGCCAGCACTAACCAGGAGTTTCACTGCTGGGCTCAGCAGAGGCTGAATGAAGAAATCAATTGCAAACTCTGGGTCTTTATCAAAATTGATCCAGTAATTAAATATTTGCTTTCAAGACTTGTCTGAGTCCTATTGCCAGCTCAAAATCATGATTTTTTTTTTAAAGATACCTTACCTCTGCTCCTGCATGTTAAAAAGCTCTCTCTCCCATTTCTGTAAACCTGGTTTCATACCATTTGCTACATCTTATAGTTTCTTCCCTTAATGTGCCACCAAAAATGTTCCTGTTAACATCACAGATCTTTTTTTTTTTTACTCTCCCTGGGGCATGCACTGTGTGCAGCAGCTCCCAGAGAGCAGCCACGGCCGCACTGCCGAAAGGAGAGGATGCTGCGCGGAGCCGCAGGCACGCTGGAACTCCTCCTGCTGGATTTACAACTTGGAAAATCCCAGCATTACCAAAATCAAAACTTGGGAGCTGTTCTTAATCTGTCAGCACCTTTTTAAGAACAACCTAAGAACTGCCTGGGCATTCATATAAAAATTGAAACTGTCAGGCAATCCTTCCTTCCCGCGGACCTACGTGCAGAGCTGTCAAAACAGACCATCGCTGGGGCCAGCGCGCAGGCGACCGACTCAGCAACGTCATTTCGCCGATCTAGGGCTGGAACCGGCCCACTTCAAACTGGGTCTGGCAGATGTGAAATGTCAGCAGCCACCTTACCAGTGGGTAGGGCCGGCGAAGGGCCGGCGGGGTGCAGGCGATGCCTGTCACGATGCCAGGCGGTCGCAGTGAATCCCGCCTTGCCGAGCAGCACGACGCCTGCCACAGCCCCCTGCCCTGCCTCTGGGGAGGGCGGCAGGCTGGGGTGCCTCGGGGCGTGGGGAAGGCAAGGATGCGCTGATTCATTCCTTCCCTGCAGCACCGGGAAACCTTCCCTGCCACAGTCAGGTGTAGCTGTGCATCCGTCACCCTTACTTCAAAGAGTCACGGAATGGTTTGGGTTGGAAAGGACCTTAAAATCATCCAGTCCCACCCCCTGCCATGGGCAGGGACACCTCCCACCAGCCCAGGTTGCTCAAAGCCTCATCCAGCCTGGCCTTGAACCCCTCCAGGGATGGGGCATCCACAGCTGCTCTGGGGAACATCACGGCTGGCTGGGTACAAGCTGGGGCTGCTGCTTTAACTGCCACCGTTGCCTTCAGCAGAGCTCAGCAGCAAGCCTTCAAAATAGCTGCCTAGAGATAACATATGCCTGTTCTCCTAGTTGCACCCACGGAGAAGAGCACCAAACCACCGCCAGCGATTTACCAGCACTCTCTGTTGTGCTGCCTGCTGCAGCGCCGTCAAAAATGGCATTTGCTCGTGCCAAGCTCAGTTCCAAGCACGGGACAGGCTGAGAGCCTGTTGGAGTTTCATCTGCTCTCAGGATGCTCCTTTTAAAAGCAATTTAGGTTGCTGGAGCAGCAGGAACTTGCAGGGAAGAGCCAGGCGCGTAAGCAGACCCGCACCATGCAAAGCAACACAGGTGGGACCGCTTGGTCACCTCCCAACTGTGCTGCAAGGGTCGGACCGGCAGCAGCCGCGGGGCCCCACGGGCAGCTGCAGCCACTGCAGTGGGACATCGCCAGGCTGGGCTCTGCCAGCGCCGGGAAGAGGGACAACATTGCAACCTTTGACGTCATTCCAGTGGGATCCAGCTCAGACGCCTGTCCAGAGCGGAGATTGCGCACGGTCCCCCCCCGAGAACAGACGCGTTGTGCAATGCTGAAACAGGCTTTACGGAGGAATCGGGCATAGCCTTGCTTTGCAGCAAATTGGCTCAGCACCGCCAGGATCAGGCCTTCGGTGTGTAGAAACAGCGAGGGTTTGGCAATGAAATCATTGCAAATCTGCTGTTTAATAATTTGCTTTCAGGCAAAAATATTTTAAAATAGAGAGGACACCACTGTGCAACAGCAAAATGATGCACGAAAGACCTGTTTGCCTTCACCAGCTGGGCTGTTTGCACGGTGTGGAGGAGAGGGTTTGAACAATCCCTGGATTTTTTTGTTTTGTTTTGTTTGGGAACTGCACAAAAGGGCTTAGGCAAGGGAAATAAAAGCTTCAAAAATCCCAGGGACCCATTGGTCAGGATAAGTGCATGGAGATGTTTAGGTCTTTTCTGGGGTAAGGGAATCAAGGAAGGTTCATGGGGAAGCCAGAAGACAGTGATGTTTTGGGGGTGATGGGAAGGAGAGAAATCAGAGCACACGATGCCAAAAGGCTCCGAAAAGGAGCTGGACACAAGCAGGAACAGAGAAAGCCCCAAGGGCATCCCGGCAGCTCCGCTGGCTGCTTGGGGCAAATGGTCCAACACGGGACTCCAGCGTGGGATGTCATCTCCAAGGAGAATGCTGGGGACTGGCATTTCTGTCGAGCCAAGAGAAGATGAGCGAGGGAGGGGTCACTGGGCTCAAAGACGGGCCAAAGAATTGAGAGGGATGGAAGCTTCGCAAAAATGGAATGAGAGTCCACAGAAGTTTTTGCAGAAAGGGCTGAGCTGAGCTGCTGGCGGAGCTGCAGCCGCTGGGGCAGAGCTGGACCGTGGCCAGGGGTCCTGGGGGGATCCAGCCGTGGCACAGCTTTTCTGGAAACAGGGGATGGGGAGGTGGCCCAGCCATCAGTGGGTGAGATGCATCTCCATAAGAATGCAAGCCAATAGAAAAGGTTCAGCAACCCAGAACAAGAGGTGCAGAAAGGAATAAAAATGCGAAAAATCACCTTGAGCAGAGGCTCCTGAGCCGCACTGGAAGGCAGCCTCTGCACGGGACAGGGCCAGCCCGAGGACTTGGCACTTCCCAATCCTCTTTGGAGCCCCCTGAGACCCAGACAGGAGATGAAAAATTTTGTCAGCTCAATTATTGCAGCCACCTCCTCCCTCGTCCCCACATTCGGGAGGACAATGTGCCAGGAGCGGCTTTTGGCTGCCTTCAAGTCCACGTGCCTGCTGGGGAGCCACATGGGCTGCTTCAAGGGACAGTCCTGAGCAGCTGCATGTTAGTGGAGCTGCAGGATTTACCCTCTGAAGAGAGACCAAGCTGTGACCCAGGATGGGCATAGCACAAAGTCCTGGGTCTAACACAGGGTCCGGGGAGGGAAATCAGGCAAACTGCTGGAGGTTTCACTGGGCTCATCCCAAGGCGATGCGATATATTCAAACGGGGAAACTTAGAATAACTTAAGAGACCTTCAGTTAGGGACCAGGCTCTGTTCCTTCTGCCGTAACAAAATGTAGATCTGTTGTAGTGGAAAAATTCCTTGCTTCACCATTTAACAGTGCCAAAGGCAGAAGAAGGTTGACAAGACGCTAGAAAAATTATCAATAAAATAAATAAGGGTCTTTAACTAGTCCTTGAGAAAAGTTTAGCTGTAGGACAGGCTCAGAAAGCACTGAAAGGTCTACAGGAAACTATATACGAGGATAACAGGAATCCAAACACTCTTATTTTTACAAGGCCGTTTCCCACAGCCACTGCCGACCAGCACAGCCTTAACAAGCTCCATTAGATTTTATCTAGGAAGCTGAAAAAGCAGGAACTGGCAAAAGGGGCTGGATCTGAAGGACAGGCACCAGATTGCTTTCCCTGCAGGGTACCGTCTAAGGAAATTGGGAGCAGTAAATTTCCCCCGTGCGGCGAGCCGCTGGAGAGGGCACAGCATGGCACGCGTTGGCAGCCTGTTTCCATACCGGGATCGCGTCCTGCTGCTGTATTGAAAAGCTTCACAGTACGACAGAGGCTGGCAATCTGAGCTCAGCCCAAAGCTGTTCCAAAGAGAGGTAATTTACCTTGGACATGCTGCTGCTGACAGGGGGAAAAGCCACGGGCAGGCAGCGAGCAGAGTCCTCGCTGAGCCAGCCAGCACCCCGGGGCCCCACACTGCTGCCGGCGCTGGGACGGCTGCTGCGCCGACACCGGGCTGGCCGGAGGGTTTGCCAACATTGCACAAGCCCTGGGGAGAAGGGGAAGGGTTGCAGTGGGCACCTGAATGTGACTGAGCCTTTCAGCAGCAGAAATTGCTCTTGTCCCTACACCTGACTCAGCCTCCCAGGGTTGCAAAATCCCAGCTCATATCATAGGCGGGTGGTAAGGTTTCTAATTTAGAAGCTGCATCGGAACAAGAACAGAAAAAGCATTCAAGGGTGATGGCTTAGCCTGGCACAAGTCTGCATTCAGCAGAGCGAGATTGCTGCCATGCCCGAAAGAACCTCCCGTCAGCGGCTCTGAGTGCCGCTGCCCCACTTCCCCAGGGAAAAGCCCGGGGTCAGGGTACACCTCCCACCTCCGGGGTGGGGAGCTAGCGACCACCAGGAACAACTCAAGAAGCAATCGTGAAACCTGCCCCCAGCCCAAACACAGACATAGGGATGGGCTGCAGGAGCTGCAGTAGGAGGTTGTCTCCTGTTGGAAGAAAACGGGCAGAGTCTGACCCAGAGCCAGGCTGGGAGGGAGCACACGGCCGGCAGCAGACCACCCCGGGGGGCAGCGAGGCTGGGGTGGGGGCTGGTGAGGGGAGATGGGGGGCAGAACACAAGAGGTAAAGATTAGGAGACAAATTTCCATGAACTTCACCTCCTAACCTCTAAATGTCTAAAAATCAGACACCCATCAGCGTGTGAGCCATTCAGGAGTCAGCAGGACACATCCAGAGGGCAGCCAGGCATCCAGAACTGAGTCACAGGGAGCCACTTACCTAAGTCACCGGCCTCGGGAGGCACCCGCCCGCAGCTGAGCTGGGAGGAAGGAAGGATTTTCCTACAGCCTGAAGGGACCCATGGGAAAGGGCTGTCATTTAACCGCCCGCAGCTGAGCTGGGAGGAAAGAAGGATTTTCCTACAGCCTGAAGGGAGCCATGGGAAAGGGCTGTCATTTAGTAGTGACAGCTTTCACACCTAGGAAAAGAAAGCAGCCAAAAAAAAAGCAAAATTACATTACGACTAGTACTAACAGCATCGCTAAGAGAGAAAGCCCAAAGGATGGAGAGGGTTTTTTGGGCAGAGTCCTGGCTGCCTAAAGGAGGATGGGGACTGTGAGCAATTCAAGCACAATGAACTCAGCATCACCCTGTCTTGGGAAAGAGGGTCACCTCTCAGAAATACCCGCCTCCCCCGCCGTTGGCGGCTCTGAGGAGCTAATTCCACCTGCGAGCAGTGATGGGGTAAGTGATGTGCAGGTTGTTTTCAGGTGAGAAGCCTTTAGTTAAGGGCAGGCGCAGGCAGCTGCGGGCTGTGTCCACTGAACTTTACTCCATTTGCAACACGACACGAGCCCCACGCGCTGCTGCTCGGCTCCGTCAGGTCAAACTGGGTCGGAGGGATCTGACTCACATCTTGCATCAGATCTGCAAGAAAATGTGTCAGGGATAACCTTAAATATCCCCATCAGCCCTCTGAGCCCCCTGCCTAAATTCATCTCTCGTTGGAAGCCACATTTGAGGCTCATCCAGGGCAAGTAGGGGGTGAGAAATGGCAATGGTTATCACTCAAGGAGGTCCGTGGAAGAAAAAAGGGGTTAAAGGATATGTACTGAGGAAGCAGGGAGGAGTTTGCACTGGGGGTTGCTGTCTTTGCTGGCCTGGGTCCAGCGGAAGGCAGAGCGTGTTGTGTTTAGAAGAGAGCAGTGGTGCTCAGGACAGCATCCCAGGACACATCCCAGCAAGGGCTGCCAGGCTCGTGATGGACTCGGTGAGCCCGCTGAGGAAACAGGATCTGGCCCAGAGGGAGGAAACTCGGGGTCCAGGAATGAAGTAACAGGAGCCTGGGGGTGGCTTGTGGGCAAAGAGGTAGGAAAGGAGCAGGGCTTGTGCCAAGGGAGCCTGCGACAGGGGACTGGGCAGGGAGGGCAGGGAACGGGGGAAGAGCCTCATTGCTCGAACGATGCCTTTGGTAGTGTCTTAGGGAAGAATCAGAGACGGTGACAAGACCGAGGAACTGCCAATGTGGAAGGGACCAGCAGTGCCTGCAGTCAAGTACCTGGCTTCCAGCAGAGGCCAAATTTGGATGCTTTAGAGGAAAATCTTCGATAGCATCCCAGTTCCAGGAAGAGCGCAATACATCGAGTGTTTGCTGGTGTTGGGACAGCTACAGAACCGTGGCAGGGCAGATGGGCTATTTATAATCATATCAGATGTCAGCTGAGCTCTTTGCACTTTCTGTAGCTCATACATCAAGGGTAACGAGAAGGAATACAGGCTGAGGGGAAGAAATGAGTGCTGCTGGTTAAAGAAGAGGTGTCCTCTTAATGCAATACATCTGGGGAGGAGCAGCAGCTGGCCCTGTGCCCAGCACTGCCTCTGAAAGCCCGGCAAGATCCTTCTACCAACAACACCGTGAGCAGGAAGGGTTGAGAATGCTGGTTGTGATGATGGCTCTGCATCATTAGAGAACTGTTTGCTCCCAAAAAACGAGGATGCAAACCTATTAATAGATGTTTCCTTGTGCTCTCTTCTACACCCATGCCGTGCCTAACAAAATAATGAGCCAGCTAAAGAGTTAACTCTTTTTCTCTCCAAACCTACTACGAGAGAGCTAGAATACAGATTCAAGCACAGACAAAAGATGATAATTGTTCCAATTAATGTTCCAGCTAGCATCTGCTCTTTTTAATTAGTTGAAGTCTGGTTTTGTTGGGAGACAGAAGTGCTGAGCAGAAGTGTGCTGGCTTCTTTTCTGCTTAGCCGGCTATTCTCATCTCTCTTGGTCGTTGGAAACTTCTCCTCCATTTCACAGAGGCCAGAGTGTGTTGTGCATTGATACATGCCCACAGGCTGTGTATACATTTCACTGCAACCAGCTTCAAATCTGTGTTCCCCACTGAAGGGAAAATCGATCCAGGAAGGTATTTTACAGATGTCCTCTCCTGCCTACAGACACATCTCTGTGCGTTGCTTCACCTAGCAGCAACTCAATTGTCTTCTGCAAACAGGCATTTTTGTAGAGCAGACGCAGGTGGATGGAGAAGAGCTCCCCAGGAACCATCCTGTTTTGCTCGGAGCTTGCTGATCCTTCACCTCACCCTTTGTAACAAGACCTTGGAGGATCTGCGTGTTTCAGTTACACGCAGATGAATAATTTACAAGCCACGGCTGTTGCAATAAACAAGTTCTTCTGCTCTGTCCAAGCACTCGATGCCTTGTCTTAAATTTCCCTCACTTTGCTAAAACCTCCACCACTTACACAGCATTCAGAAACCTTTAAAGGAGAAGCTGATGAAAGGAAAGCAGGGTGGCGTATCGCAGCAGCAAAGAGCACTCGCAGCAAGTATTCCTCTTATCTCTGAGCAGGGTATTGACCTCTTGTACAAACTCCAGGTAGGAAAGCTACTGGCAAAGCAACCCCAGATGTAATATTTACCTAAGAGGAGACATTTCAGTGGAAAACAAGCTCCAGGATCTGCTGACATCCTGGTGGGGAGAGCAGCAGGCACTCACACAGGTGCAGGCAAAGGAATAGGAACAAGATGTGGAACCTTTCCAGCATTTCCCAGTACTAAAGCTGTCGTTGCGTGAGGAACATGTTTGTGCTGGCTGTGATTGCAGCTAAACAGCTACAAGACGTGGATTTGAGGCTCGTCCCACCAAAGACCCACTGCGTAGCATCAGCAGAGTCACTTTGCTTCTCTATGCGTCAGTACTGCCTGCTTGAAACAGAGACACAAACAGGCGGATCCTGCAAGGAAGCAGCCAGGCTGGCACCAAACATTCCTGAGCCCTTGCAGCTGGTACCCAGCGATGCCTCATTCCCTGGCAAGGGGAAGTGGATCCCATGAGCTACCCTGGGGATATGAGCCACAGTTTTGGATCACAGATAATAGCTTCTGTACAAGAGTCTCTTGAGAAGATAGCGAGGACTGCAACAGCTCAGGAAGAAAGTGAATAACAGGCTTGTTTTTGTCTTTAATCCTTTCCACATGAGCAGAAAGTGTTTGCAGCCATGAAGCATGCTCTCCCATTTGCAGCTCTTAGAAATCAGCATGACCCAGAACTTTATGAATCCTTTTTGGTCTGGTCCATACACCCCTGCCGAAGGGAATTTGTGTGCAGGGTTTGCAGGATCAGCCTGTTTTACCCCCACGAAGCTGCAGTTTCATTATCTCCCTAAGCCAACCAAAGCACAGGATGTCCCTGAAAGGCGCAAGCCCACCTTCCCCCAGCCCATGTGTCCCTCTTCCTCAAGCCGTCATGGTGAGCATAAACAATAAAAAGGATCTTTTCCTCCGGCAGGACATTTTTCAGCTGGATCAGCTCCCATGCAGTCACAGCAGCTGTAGTTTTGCCACAAAGCAAAGGCCAGGAAAAAGGTTGGAACTGTGCCTTAAGAGCTTAATGCAAAATCATGAAGTTGCAGCCTCAGGTTCCTGGGTCATTTGTCCCTGCAAATAGCCTGAATTTATGGCCCTGGTTAGGAAAGTCTCCTTGGCTGCAGCTTTGTGGCTCTCTTTACAATGTGCCAAATGCAGACTCCTAGGTCCCAAAAGTACTGAGCTCCAAGGGAAATCTGGAATCAGTTACAGTTTTCAGTTTGGGATCAGGTCTAAATGGTTATTCAGAACTGGCCTTGAAACTGCAACCATATCACTTATTTATATTCTTACCAGAGCAAACTGGTGGGGCCACCCCACTGAGCCTTCCAGATCTCACCCTCTATTGTTTGGGGAGTTTGTGAAATCTCCATCTTTAGGGGTTTTCAAAACAGGCAGGCAAGACCTTGAGCAGCCTGATACAGCTTTGAAGTTAGCCCTGCTTTGAGCAGGAGGTTGGACCAGAGCCCTCCAGAGGTCCCGCCCAAATGGTATCATGCTGTGATTCTGCCATCTTCACAGAATCCCAGAATGGTTTGGGTTGGAAAGGACCTTAGAGATCATTGAGTTTCACTCCCCCTGCCATGGGCAGGGAAAT
>NW_010130869.1:3124-3523 GCF_000699245.1 Pterocles gutturalis | reverse complement strand
CCACCCTCACAGTAAAGAATTTCTTTCTAATATCTAATCTAAATCTGCCCTCTTCCAATTTAAATCCATTCCCCCTCGTCCTGTCACTGCC
The DNA here is from genome assembly GCF_000699245.1 of Pterocles gutturalis. Classification (NCBI taxonomy): domain Eukaryota; kingdom Metazoa; phylum Chordata; class Aves; order Pterocliformes; family Pteroclidae; genus Pterocles; species Pterocles gutturalis. The sequence continues at coordinate 3,432 of NW_010130869.1, read as the reverse complement.
TGCCCTTGTAAAAAGTCCCATCAGCTTCTGCTACACCACCACCACGCAACTGGTCAACAAGCAGACCCCACACTGGCTGATCCAGAAGTCCGGGAGTCTGAGTCAACCGACTCCTCATGGCGTTGGCTGCATCAGCTCACGGAGCTCACCTGCCTGCAGCTGTTTGAGGACAGCGCTGCTGACAGCCACTGCAAGAAAGACTCCTTGCCACCAGGGCACACGCTGGAATAAGCTTTGCATCGCAAAACAAACTGGCCCAGATCTGGCAAGGGTCCCAAGATGAAGATTGCAGAACATTTTCTCTTCTC
>NW_010130869.1:0-3096 GCF_000699245.1 Pterocles gutturalis | reverse complement strand
AAGAAGCAGTGTGAAACGCAAATCACCGAGCACTTGCTGCTTTTTTTCCGAATCATTGCACAGCACCCATGCGTACCCACGGTAAAAGGACAGACAACGAGGGCTGTCTTGTCATTTCCATGTAACCCTTCAGAGATTTTAGCAGCTTTCATCCACTAGATGGAAATCGGATCAGCTGAAAGAATACCACAAATTCATCTTGGATGAGACAGCCCAAGAACACTCCGGGGGCTGAGGATCGGTGGTAGGACACGAAGACCTGAGCGAGTCCTGCTCCATCAGCCTGTTTGCAAAGACGAGAGCTCAGCTCACAGGTCTCCTTGCAGAGCCCCCTTGGGAACACTTCTTCAACAGCCAGAGGATGGGCCAGGTTCGTCTTGGTGCTCGTCAAGCCTGGAGACTTCACCTCTAAGGTGAAAGGGGCACCGAGAAGGGAGAGAGAAATGTGGGGCACCGAGAAGGGAGAGAGAAATGTGGGTCACCGAGCCACGTCCCCAGCCTTGGCACTATGAGGTTGCTGCCATCTCGTGGCTGGCTCTGGCCATGCAAAGGTTATGGGACATTTTTCCAGATGGAAAATTTTGCATTGACATAAAATCTCTCCTGGAAGTCAGCTTCAGTTGGGAGGGAGCAGGGCACAGCTGTGCCCGTGGTTAGACCCATTGGGCCATGGCACTTGGGTGTCACACCTTTGGAGGTGTCCTGCTTACCTTCCGTGCCAGCTCATCCCCCTCTTCGGGATCCACCCCAAGCCATAGTAACCCTTTGTCTGCCAAGCCATCACTCCATGTGCCCCGTAACCTAAGGAGACAGGAGACATCACTGCTGCTGTCCTGAGCCCTGGATTTGCTGCACACACGCAGGGATTTGTACTACAAATAAAGTACAAATGGAAGAGAACCCCATGGTCGCTGTTTTTCCCCCTTTCAGCCTCTCTACAGAGCTCAGCAACGTGCACAGAGCTTGCAAGAAGCGTGTGAGCAGTGATATATTGCCCATGGGATCTCCATAACCAACTTGAAGCTGCTTCCTTCCAAGCAGGAGAAAGGCAAGAGAACAGTGTCCCAAAGAGACCCACCAGCAGAAACACTGGTCCCGAGAGCTCGCGGGCGATCACACGGAAGCAGAGAGCTGGCTGCGCTGCCTTCAGCAGAGCTCTTGTAGGTGGTGTCCTGCAGACACTTGCTTGAGGATCCCTCCTCTTTCCTTGTGTCCAACCCCAGGAATAGGATCCGACTGCTCCTTCTCCCTCCTGGGATGCTCCGTGTTCTGCAGACACACAATTCACCAGGAAACAGAGGAACTAGAGTTCTAAAGAAAGAAAAAAACTGCCAATCCATTTGGTATTTCCGTGGCATTTGCTGGTTACTGCCAGGCTTTTCTCTTTATGTGGTACGTATCATGGGTCACTTTGCAGGAACTGAAGTGAAATACTCAAATAAATGAGTCGCCTTGAGAAGACTCCGGGCAAGGAGGAGATGAAGGCTCAGTGACCTGCGCAGCATCCTGGGGACACAGGGAGTTTCCCCTAATGATCAGACTCCAAAGGAATATTTATTTATCTAGATCCCAATTCAGCTTTCATCTCTAGCAGTGTTTCTCAATCAGCCATTTCAAAATGTTTTGTCAACGCTGATTAACCCTTGCAGCACCTCTGTGTTAGGGATCAGCATCCCCCCCTCACAAACGGGGTGACCAAGGAGGGGAGAAGACAAGTAACTCATTCAAGAAAGAAATGAAGGGAGCACAGAAATAACGATATCCTGAAATCCCAATCCCACATCCTAGCAAAACCACCCCGACAAGCCCCCACACCTGCAGACATCCTGCTGTTGGAAATGTAAGCATCAATCTGCAATTCTCTGGTCCAGTTTGGGGAAATAAGTGTTGAGCAAGGATAGCACAGAACAGAGCAGTGGATATAGAACTGCATCGTTCGTTGATATAGAGATTGTGCCAGACAGAGCCATAGCTGTTCAAATATCTTAGTTTTCTGATAGCTATTTGTGATGTTACCAGTGCTGCAAATTTGCATTTCTGTAATAAACTGGTATTTCTAAACAAAGATCATTTGATATTATGCATGTAGAAAAATGCATCTTAAGTACAGTTTATTCCTGATTTTTTTTTTTTGTAATGGAAATTATTCTATAGTCTCATTTTTTTTATACACATGCCCCAATATATTTGGGAAATTTACCAAAACATACTAAAGATAACACTATGGTTTTCCATATCACTGCTAACAATCAAAGCATTCAAGTGCAGAATAAAGATAAATTTCTTTCTGTATAAGCATTTTCCTTTTGTTGCCTGAATCCAGTCTCTTGATAATCAGCAATTACAGAAAAGAACTCTAACAATCAAATGGGAGTTTGCACTCAGAGGAAATCATGCTATTTATTGCATGACTTATTCAGATGGAGAAAGCTGTTTGGAAACCTATTGGTAAATGAAAAACCTGCTATTTCAGGAAGCTGAAATGGTATTAATGGGGAGTCTGGAGAAGAACACAACTGATTTGGAACTGATTTGGTCTTCTCAGAAACAGGAAAGAGAAAATATGCGAATCTAAGGATCTTTTCTTCCCTTGAAATGGATTAATTTTTCAACTGATATTTTATTAAATCATCTTTAACATAGATGATATTATGGAACATGCTGTTTGGGTTTCTATAGCACTATTGACCCAGGGAACCTCCAGTAAATGGCAGTTTGTCCACACAAAGTCTCCAAACTGTGGCTGTTCAGACTTTACAAACAGAAACAACAAGGCAGAGGCTCAAAGTCCCACAGCGAGTGAAAACTAGAGTCATTTCCACACCCAGGGGCTCCAGCCCCCCTTTCCTCAACCCACTCCCTTGCTAGCAGAGAGGGGTTCAACACCCAATTCCCAGGCCGTGGGGGCTGAAATCACAAATAAAGCACCCAGCAAGCCAGGCGGATCTTTCACCGGGGAAGTTTTCCTCCTTTTCCATCCTGAGCTCCGCTTTAAACTCCACCGAGCCGCCTGCTCGGCAGACCCGCGCCGGGGTCGGGGATTCGCGCAGCGCCCAGGGCGGCGGGGCTCCGGGGGGTGGGGACCCTGGCGGGGTT
>NW_010130868.1:33219-52778 GCF_000699245.1 Pterocles gutturalis | reverse complement strand
CCTGAAGGAGCGCGGCCGGGGCCCAGGCTGCAGCGCGGGGACAGCCCGTGCCGAGCGGACCTGCTGCTGGGTGACACACACACAGCTCTTACCCCGTCCAGGAAAAGACAGCTGCTAAGAATACTTCCTTCCCAAGTGAGACACATTTTGGGTCCTGATCTGTCTGGTGATGGAGAGGGGAAATGAACAGGTTGTGTAAACGGTCCAAGCAACGATGCTAAAGATGTTCAGTGTAAAAAGGGCATTTTTTTACATTAAGCTCTTCAAGCCATCGCTCCTCAGGGTCCACAAACTGCATGTTTGCTCTGCACACACACACGGGCCTTCAAACTTACACTTCTAACACAGGGTTTGTGACAAGCTTTTGAAAAGATTTGTGTGATCCTTACAAATAACACATCACTCCTAGAGAAAAGAGGAGTCCTGTTTGACTCCAGTTTGCATCCGATTTGAATTGCAAGAATGAAATACTGTCCGTCAATCCCTCACGTCAGATGCCTCAGCTCTAGAGGGAAGATGATGATAACTTCTCTCAGATACGATCAGCTAAAATAGAAAATAACATTTTATAGTAATCCTGTTTCAGACACTTAACTCACTTTAGGCTGATTTTAAGCCTGGGGCAGGGAGGAGCAGGGGTGTTCATCTCTTGGTTCCATGAAGAGGTGTCCCCAATGCCACTGGCTTACTCACTGGTGTCATGGAGTGAAATGAATTAGGTTTCTGAGCTGAATGCTGTCCCAGTACAGCTTGTGTACAAGCACACACAAGACTTGCAGGATACTTTTACAATTAAGAAAGCAAACAGTATTTCTGAGCTTTGATGTTTAAAAACATTCTCCTTAAAAACTGAGCTGATGAACCAAGTATGAACTGACATCTCACTGAGGACAATAAGCACATCACTGTGTAGGTGAAATTACAGCATTTTCTGCTGATCTGAGGCTGATGTGCAACTAAATATTTTATGTTTCATATGCCTCTTCCTCAAGTTATAAACAATGGTTGCCCTGAAGGTAGTTGGGTGGAGGAAATGTGAGAAACCTGGAAAACAATTTCAAATCCTTTTATCCCCTATGTTTTACTAGCAGCCTGAAACACATTTGGAGTGCATCTGAATCAGTAGCTGTGGGCATCAACCCCAGGGTAAAGATTCCAGTTTCTTAATAAGGTTTCAGAAACAGACAGCTTTCTGGGCTGGCTGTTCTTTGTAGAGGATGCACAGACTACTTTCAAAAGCTGCAGTTTTAAGCTACACGTACCAATTTATCTATAGCAAATATATCCTACTTTTTTGCTTCAGGAGGAAGAGGTGAAAAACATGGTATGTCCTAAAGCAAAATACACTCCATACATAACTCCACAGCGCACCTGGAAGGAAAAGCACCTGGCTGGGTCAGAGCCCGGTGCTAGTGAGCTTTGAGGCAAAAGCAGAAAGACGCAAGAGAAATAACCTTTTTGTATTGTGTATTGCTCCCTTCTGTTCTATGTCCCCTGTAGTCATGAAGACTAGGATACTTCCTACTGTCTGCTTTATCCTGTATACGTCTGCTCCTCTCTTGCCCAGCACTGCATATCGGACCATCTGGGAGTCGCAGCCTTACCAGAGAGTGTTACTATAAACTTCAAAAAAGGGAAACATCCCTTCTCCTTCCGTTTAAGTCAAGGGTAGCTTATCTCCATTCTTGCATATCAGAGGATTATTTTGTTATATTCCCCCTATTTTAAAGTATTCCTTTAGCATACACTGACAAAAAGAGATATGATTTCAAAATCCTCTCTGGGAGGCCAAAGCTGTATTTTCATATTTCAGACTGCTGTTCCCCGATGAATGGAGCTTGAAAGCGAGACAGGCTAGCTGCTTGCATTTCATTCAGATTCAAGTAGAAAAATAGGCTGTAGCCAGAATGAAAAGCGGAGTGAGTAGATTTTACAAGTTTTTGCCAGTCCTTGTATTGCTAATGGTTTACCAGCCAGTGAGATTTTTGTCTTTCTTTAGAATGTGCAAAACAAGGATCAGTTGTGCTGTGCTGAACATTTGCATGTGGTAAACATCTGCATGTGCCAAACAAGCATTTCAAACAGTTGTTCAGTTACTTCTGGTTTCCATCCTCTGAAGCTGGCTCCAATTCATTGTTGAGATTTTGAATTTTTTAGTTTTAGTTTTGTTCATCCTGATTGCCCACTTGCCCTCCTAAATTCTGAACTCCACTGCAAAGCACAAATACTAGTTAAGTCACTATTTTCATTTATTCAGAAGAATATTTCTCTTTCAGATATCGGGGGAGTTCAGCTGAGTTGGGCTTCGCTTTGGTCCCCACCCTGCTCATCTGCTGCTTCCTAGATAACTTGTCAGCAGCTGAAATTGAACAAAATCTCCAGCTGGATTCTGTGGCTTTCTGATAGGCCTGCTTTCCCCCTTCCCTGGTTCCTGCCATCAGTGGCAGTGTAATCCTGGGTACTGCTTAAGGGTCAGTCAGCTGGGGGAGCGTCACCTGGACAGCAAGGACTACTGCAGGTGTACTTAAATAGAAAGTACACAGGTGATTCCAAATGTGGGAAAATGTTCTTTGGATGACTCAGAATAATTCTATCTTCATGATTCTGTATACAGAAGCTGGAGTGGCTTCTTCTCCTGTACTTTTCTAGCCTTCCTTTCTCTTTTCTGTCCTGTGCAGCTGATGGAGCAGAAATCAACTCTACCTCATTACACAGTGACCTAGAAAGCCAATAGCTTGCATCAGCAAATCAGTACCACCTGTGCATCTGCCTAGGATAGATTAATGAATTTATTAAAGTTTTGAGGAAGGGATTGTTTCGCTTTTGCTATTTTATCCTTTATTTTTCATTGTAGGTCAGCGCACAAATTTATTTTTTTCATTAAAAAAAGTTATTTTAAGTCAAAACACACCAATTTATGCTTATGCTGCCCATTCTGCATAACTGAATGCACCTGAAATGTTGAGCTGGGACTATAGATCATAGTACAAGAGGACACATATGGAGAAAAAAAGAACAGTGTATGCTTCAAGAAGGAAATAGTCCTGCCTGAATGTTCAGATCTCTCCTGGAGAGATGTTACGTGGCAATGCTTACAGAACATAAGCAGCAACGCCACGTACCTGCTTCTCATCATTACCCTAATTTACACCGTGCATCCATTGTCATGTTGGTCTGTCATCACTGTGCCTATTGTAACACAGAACTGAGTCCTGAAGGCCCAAAATTCCTGTTAATCCTCATCACTATCAGAGGGTTTAGATCCAGAGCCTCTCCTGAATAGTGACAAGAGGACAGTATGAGGACATGATGTGAAGATGGAAGGAATTTGGTGGGGAGGGAAAGGACCATGTTGATGAAAGGACAATTAGAACCAACTTACATGTATTAAAGAATTAGATAAATAATACTTAAAGATGCTTCTATTCCAAATGTACGACAAACTGACAAACATTTGTTCCTTTTTGAAGAAAAGAGCTAAATTAAAATCCATTGTTTTTCTTAATAATCATAGCTCAAGTATATAAGTTGCAAACTATTCTGTAAAACTTCTTATTAAAAGTCTTGCTTTTCCTGTACAGTAAGTAGCCATTGCTAAAGAGCTGACTGTAAAGGCTGATTCTGAGAGAGGAACACTGTTGTTCAGCTGTCGATTTTCTTACCAAAAATAGTAAAGCTCACAAGCATAAGCACAACTCTCCTTCAATAACTTCTACCCCACTTCTGAACTGGTGGAGCTGTCAGTGTGTGACCACTGATGCACTCCCATACTAAGTTTTACGGGACTTTTAGAAACAGCCCAAATAAAAAAAAAAAAAAATAATTGCTATTACAGTTCTGCTTGGGTGTGCAGTGTTCTGTGCATATGTATGTGCACAGAGCTGAGCCTCATCTGTGAGCAGCAGCTGAGCTGGATTAGGTGCCAGAAGGAGCAGAACCATTTGCGAGCTTACCAGGAATGCTGGGCTATGGCTTCCAGACGCTAACACAGCTCACTTGCCTCCCAGACCTGAGCTTGCTCAATCTGCATAATGTTGTGTTGCACCGTAAAGACCAACCTTCAGGATATAACTTCTAACCTAATTTACTGAGGTAAAATAATCAAGAATTTCTTCCTGCCCTGCCCAGTGACACAACTGTCTGTTAACAGCCTTGTGCCAGTATACCTGCTTCCTGGAGCTGTGCACAGAAAAATGCAAGGTAAAAATTCCTTAAAGAGGGCTGGGGGCGATATTGGAGGATTACTTGCAACCAGGGCATGGTAGTGTTTCTCCTTCACCACACTCCTTTTGCAAAGCACATGAAGAACTTAAGAAGTGGTGAACCGCAGTGTTGGTTTGGATCTGTTTTATACCAGTTTTGTTACCTAGCTTGGCTGTCTGTGACCTTAGCAAAACTCTCTCAATAGTTTCCTTTGCTTCAGAGGTTAAAGGAAGCTAATAACAGTTTCCTGATTGCAGGGAGGAAGGGAAACTAAGCTTTCTCAATTTATTCTGAAAAATTTGAGGAGGACGTAGCACAGAGGTTAACATCCAAGGTGCTTCAAACAGGAGGCAAAAATTTAATCTCTGTAATCAGAAGGGTTCTGCTGCATGTTTACTGTGGGTGGTGAGCAAACCACTTCCAAAGGCAATGAGCCAAGAGCTGCTACAGCAGCTTCAACAGCACTGTGAAGTCTGAACCTTTGCCTTAAACCACAGGTTCAGTTTTACTGAAAACCCACTTCTGCTTAAGTCCCAGCTAGGGGAAATGAGGTTGTGTTGCATGTGCACTACTCCAAGCTGTAGTAGTGAGGATCACCTGCAGCAACAGTGTGACTTAACACAGGATTTGGCATTTTGAAAGGTCAAGAGTGCATTTTAGTCATCTTAACAATCCCCCTGGGCTTCTAGACTGTCAGCTAGTTACAGAATGCTCTGTAGTGGAGATACCGATCAGCTGGACAAACTCATCTGAGCTGGTTGTGTGCTGCAGACCAAGTCTAAGTATAAACTTAAGCCAGCAAACTCTGTTTACCCGCACTAACACATCCAAGCCAAAAACACAACTACTCATGTTCCAGTTCTACCTGCAATGGGAACTCAAAAGTGAAAATGAAATGCTGTGAACGACTGACTTCCCCATATGAACACTGCAATCATTGATGCTTTCCTTACTAAGTCACGTAGCAGTAATGTTAGTATCTTTAAGTCCATGCAATGTCACTACACATATACCAGTGTCATTCCTGTTGATGCCATTCCTTAAGATTTGTCCCCTCTTTTTTTCTAGACTGTTCTTCAGGGAATTATTTTGCTACCCCTCCGTGCCACGTGCATTGCATTCCTCGCACTGACAGCATGGCTGGTTGCATCAATAGCAACTTTCCGTCACCATGGAAAAGGATCTGTGCCACTTAAAGGATGGAGAAGGTAAAAAGTGGCCAATATTTGTGAAAACTCGGTGCTTTTTTTTTTTCTTTATTTAATAACACAAAGGCAGGGTCTACAGCTTTTTTTTCCCCTCTCACTCCTTTCCCCCTTTTGATTAAGGAGGAATCCTCAGTGAAATCTTAGTTTTTACCCATTTAGGTGAAGCAACTTTTTGATGAGTGTGTTTTACAACAATAGTGGTGCTTTTTAAAGAGGTAGCTTTTCAATTGTCTTGAGGCTAAAACAAATCTGTATGAAAATCTTTATAGACTATCTGTAAGCCAGGACTTATTTTAGTAATAATACTGATGGGAATATTTGAGAAAAGAAACTCATTAAGAAAAGTATTTGCTAATATTACGTAGGCTCGAGTTTCTGTGTAGCCTTTGTCATTACTGCTATGCTGTAATTTATGACAAAATTAGCTTTGACAGCTCCTCTCTTAGCTATGTTGCCCTTGAAGGAGTATTTTACAGCTGCTTCTGTGGGTTCTGCATTTCAGTCACTCAGCTTCTCACCTCAGGGTAATGAAGTTCCCTTCTAGTTGTGATGGAACCCTGCAGCTGCAGGCAGGAGGGGGAGTGAATTTGACCAAGGCTGAGAGGTTATAAGGGAATATTGTCCTTTAATCTTACTTGTTAAAACTGATAGTAAAAGAACAGTATCAGAGTTAGTAAGTTCTTGCAAAAAGGACACTGAATCTGCTAATTACCCACCTTCTACTTGCAATAGTGTTACGCTCCAATGCTATAAGGTACGTCAAGAAAATAGCATACCAGGGAGGAGGGTTTAGTAAGGTGCTGTACATTGCCTTATCTTTAAAATTATAATCTGGTTTCAACATGAAAAGGTGGTGTTCCCTTCCCTACTTCTACTTCTTCCCCTTTAGCCCTACACTCTCCCGGTGAATAGTGTTTCTACCCTGTGCCTGGCCTCGGTGCTTGTGAGAAACAGGAAATCTTTCATGGCCTCTGTTTTAAAGTACAAAAGAAATACTCACTGTAAAATTGATTCTATTTTTGTGTTTCTGTTTACAAGGAGGATGATCCAGACAGCCCTCTCAAGCCTAACCCGTACCTTGTTCTTCGTAATGGGTTTCCAAGTTAAAGTAAAAGGAAAAATAGCAAGTCTGCTGGAAGCCCCAATCTTTGTTGCAGCTCCTCATTCAAGCTTTTTTGATGCCATTATTTCTGCCCTAACTGGAATGCCATCAATAGTGTCTAGAGCAGAGAACCTGTCAACTCCAGTATTTGGCAGTAAGTATTTATGAAAAAATAAAATGTTGGAAGTCAGCAATTTGACATGAGGCTAAAAATCTGATCTCTGAAAGTGATTTAGGGACAGACTTTTCAAAATCCTTAGGTTCCAAAGATATTGACAGATATTTCCTGTGAAATCCCTGGGACAAGTTATTTTTCTGAATTGCTCAACATGACTAAAAGTGTGCTCCTTCTTTTCAGATGTGAAATATCACTTTAAATTTGCCTTATACTGAAAGTATGTTTTGTAACTGCTTAGGCTAGAAGCTTTGTCTTAAAATTCTCCCAGTAGGTAGCTTGAGAAATCTGTTCAACTGCTGCCTTTTAACAGTGTGGCCAACAAATGTAGAACATGGATTAGCAAAAGTTATTTCAAAACAGACCCAAACTAGAGAAGTCTGGAAAATACCATATTTATAAGTTTAAACTTGCAGGTACTGTTATGGATTTTTTTTTTTTTAAATGGGAGTCAAAGCAGGAAAGAATAAAAGAGAAGCTACTCAAAAAGGAAATGCAGAGAATGGAAAAGATCAGATGACTCATGCTTCTGTTATTTTCTCCTCCTTTTGGCACAAAAATAATTCCTGTTTGCATTATTACTAGAATCAGCTTTCTGCTGGCTATATGGCTCTTGTCTCTATAGGGCTTTTAAAAGAATAAGCCAAAAGTAACCCAAAAACTAAACTCAGCAGGCAACACAGAAAAGTGTCTTTGTAGGAAATAAACTAACTGATAATATATTGACCTTCTCTTAAAAGCACAAGAGTGGGACACAGAAGATAATTCTTCCCCAAGCTTCTTGTCACATCTCAATAGGTCCACAAATTCTGATGCAGTCTTCTGATGAAATGAGGAGTTTTTTCTGTAATTTACACATGAGCTGTGTATGCCTAGTGACTGGAAAGAGACATGTTACTTCTTTAGCATAGGCTCAGACTACTTGTTGATTGCAGTCTGCATGAGTTAGGCCTGAGTGTAGCTCATGAGCAGAGACCTGAGCAGGTCGTTTTCCTTAGAATTGTGTGGAAATGCTCAGTGAAAGATAAGGGCAATAGTAGCAGAATGTGTTTGGGTGAATGTGGCATGTTTATACCTACTGTAAAGCTCCTCAGCTGGCAGTGTAGATATATCTTCTGTGTCTCACTTCCCATTTTGCAGAATGAGGACAATAATAATACTCTTCTTATCTATTTAGTCTGAAAGCTGTTTGTGCAGTCTGTCTCCTAGTATGAGAATAACAATTTTTTCCTACAAAGGAGCCTTGAACCCACGTGTTTTCTAAGGACTAGCATAAGAGAAATAATTTTTTTTATCTCTTTCCCAGCAATTTTAAGTTCCCTTCAGCCTGTGTCAGTTTCTCGTCAAGACCCTGATTCCCGAAAGAATACAGTCACCGAGATAACTAAGCGGGCATTGTCAAGAGGCCAGTGGCCACAGGTAATAAATATACCACTACGATTCAGTCTTGTATTCATATTCCATATTTACTGTGCATCATAGTATCACAAGTCCTCAGCTGAATAGGATTCTGTTGATGTATGAAGATGAAGTCAGCTCTCAGGTATATGACTGGTTTAGGAGAGGAAGATGAGTGCCTGGTGCCCAGAAAGTTTTGTCATGACAAATGTGTCAGTTAAAATCCAGGCAGTACCAATTGCTGTTCCAAAATGCAGATGCTCCTGGCCTTCTCTTTTCCCTGTTTAAGTCTTAACATGCTGTCTTCAGTGTAGCAGATGACTTGGATGGGTATATGTGAATCAGTTTTCACAAGCTAGCTCATGTGTGTGCTAGCTATTGCAGAGCTGTGCTCACAACAGTTCAGGGATGAGCAGCTGATGAGACGAGTAACTTGGGAGGTCCAGGCTCCAGTATGAACAGTATTTAAGCGTCAAACATCATTTTTGCACATGAAGAATAGCTAAGGTGAAACTCAGTTCAATCTTTATGTTAATAATGCAGTAAAAACCAGACTTTTAGATTGAATTGTGGTAAGAGTTTAACATGGAAGCGCTAGTTCCTGATTCTGCACGCTGTTTCCCACAGTCGTTCCTCAGCAGCAAGCTGCTGTTGTTATTCTAGGCCTTGCACTGGCTTTCCATTCTGAAGAGATAATTGGACAGGGGTTGCTCTGGAGGGAGAACAATGTTGAGGCAGCAACTCTGCAGCTCTTGGGACAGGTGGAGGGCTGGGAAGGAAATCACATCCTTTGCATGAAGAAAAGCCTGGAACAGTTGTGAACTTAACATCTCATGTGGCAGTGCCTCTCTGCTTGCTTCTGTTGCATTGGCAGGGGTCTGATGTTGCCTTCAGATCCTACAAATACAGTATCATTGCCACGCTGCTGGACAAATACAGTCAGTGATATAAGACCTTTTTTCAAAGATAACATGTGTGGATTTGTGTATAAATTCATGCTTTGTGTTTTGAGTTAGTTCTTGTTTTCTCAAGGGTTGATTTGCTTAAAATAAAAAATCAAAAACTCAAAGAAGTGACTGGGTAAGTAGCTGAAGTCACAAGATTTGTTTGGTTGTAGTTGGCTGCCTCCTAAATGATTAAGAGTTACTTTGTCCTTCACTTTTCTTCCAATGAATGGCTCTTAACGAAAAGTAAGAGGCTAGTGAAAATATAGACTTCAGTAGCAGGTACCTGTATGGCAGCTAGACCCTATTGCACTGCTCTGCTCTGTGAGTAGTCTCTAGAAACGGAGAACATTCAAGTGTAACTGCTTCTCATCCCGCAGGAGGACCAACACTTGCCACTTTTTTTGAAATGCCATTATTAGACATTTCATGCATCATTTTTAGTTAGGAAGCACCTTACAAAAAGCTTTTAGTTAGTGTTTAGGCTACTTTTGACTGATAAATACATTCATCTAACCTGCCTTAAATGGTTCTAGAGCCTCCATTATTTTTTTCACTTTGTCCATTACATGGAGGATTTTAAATATGCACATGTCAAAGCTAGGAAGGCTTTTTTTGTAATACTGCAATTACAAACTACACTGATGCTTATGATTTGCTAAACTGTTACGGATTAAGTGATTCCAACAAAGCCCTTGTAGACCTAATCTCTGCTGAAAACAGCATGGGGAGGAAAGGGGAATTGGCTTTACACCAATTCTGCACATGGGATAAAAATAGATCTATATCATAGCATAAACAGTCTAAGAGTCAAATAATCTTGGAATCTCCAAGACTGAGTCAGCACTACTACTTCGAGTGTAATTGGGTGACTCCTACTCCTGTGCCCTGGCTACACCTTCCTTCCTACTCTTTTTCTTTTTTGAGACCTTGACCACAAGATGGTATCTGCCATATCCTCTTCAGAGTGCCTGCACTGCATTTTCTCAGCACAACAGAAAAGAAGGAGTAGCTGGATTTTCCATTCCCTCCGCCTAAAACCAAAACACAACAGGCTGGGCAGCACTTGTGCTTATTAATGCCATGAGGTTCTGATTAGTGCTTCTCCCAACCCTGCAGTAAAACAAAGGGGAAGGAGGGAATGACTACTTACTCTTTGGTCAGTCACTAATATGTTTTCTGGGGCTTATGACATATGCTAAGCAGAAACATACCCATTTTTGTGTCCGTAGCACCAGTGAACAATTTCTGATTACAGAATGCGTAGTCAAAGACTAACTGTAAGTTGGTATGTGCAGCTGTCTCTATTGTACTGTAGAACAGTCTGTGTCTCTTGGGTATGACCTAGTGATGCCCTCTGTCATCTAGCCTTGACCTAGTCATTCGGACTGAAGTGGCAACACACCTTGAACACTCTTTTAATCCAGACCAGTTCCTGTGCTGAGGTTGTGTTGAAATGCTGCTTGTGATCCTGTAGTGATATGAGAAACGTAAAGCTTCCTTGTATTCTACAGGGGGCTGGATTTGGTGTGTCACATTGCAGCTCACTCCACATCTAATCTAGTATCTTTCAGACACTAATTCAGAAACCTTCTGGGCAGTTGGTGTCTGAGTCGTTCAGGTTCACGGGCTGGGTAGTGGTGTGTAATGCTTTCAGAGCTCTCCATCACAGATGCACGTACTCTCTCTGCCTTTCGCTGCTACTCCTCAAGCTGTGATCTTCTCATCACAGCTGGCACCTGTGTTGATAGCATCTGTGCCTGTAAACGCTCAAGTACCTCTTGTGTCAGCCCACATTCTTGATGTGCGTACACCCAGCAGTTCAATAAGGAGCTGCCAGCAGAGAACAATTCTCATATCATTACCCACACTAAACATTTCAAGTGAAACACTGAAAGCCTTTTGTACCATATTTCTGAACTGATAGAGGCCTTTCCCCAAAACTCCTCCCTTACAAAGCATTACAAGATGGATCAGGATAGTATTACTGTGAGCATCCTTCACTTATTTGTTCATTTCCTTTTGAAGAGTAATGATATTCTTGTAATGCAGTGTAACATGTCACAGAGCTTGCATAAGAAGTCAGCCTTTATATAACTGATGCTGAAGTATAATCTTTTTACGAAATATGTGTGTGTTTCTTTAAATCCAAGATACTGATTTTCCCAGAAGGCACCTGCACGAACAGATCTTGCCTGATCACATTTAAACAAGGTAAGAGATTCTGTTGCATTGTTGTTAGACAATAATGTGTGAAATATTAATTTGGTAGTTCTAGTAAAGCCTATACTTCTGCAGGTACATCACCCACAGCAGCACTGCGGTAATGCCTTACATCATTAAAGTTTCAGTGTCACTAAACCCACTATTTTATAGTAGTCAGTTTACTTCTCTGATTTTTGGTTATTTTGTAGGATCCAAATTACCTATGATGTGTATGGTTAGTTGGTTGGGTTTTTTTCTGGGTACAATTTTCATCTAATTTATTTACCTGGAAACTTGACTGTAATTATTATGAAATGAACTACCAAAATATGTGCTACTTATGATGTTCATTTAGCTCAACTTACAGTTGTGCCATCATAGATTCCTGTAAATTTTGCCCTGCAAGACTTAGGAACCAAGTTATGAAACCTCTTTGCATAGTGCTTAGCAAGGCAGGCCAATGGATTATTTTTAACACAGAAAGGTACTTGATAGCATCACTGATCATTAGATTGTTGTGCTGCCCTTCAGTTAAAGCCATGTGCTCCCCTTTCCTACTGTTGTACAGTGTCTTGGGTAGCAAAGTTACAAAACCAGTGCTACATGCTCAGATCCATATCACTTATGAAGAAGATCAGATCAGAGGAGGGTTCAGGAAATGCTCAACAGCCTTGTGAGCATCTAATGCTTTGAAATGCATGCCAATCAATGGGGAGATAATACACAGAAAATGAGTTTGAACAGTCCAGGAATCTTAGGCAGCTTTCTCCTTGAAATGTAGACTAGCCCTTTTCTGTCCTGACATCTTGCTACTTGCACTGCTCATCTAAAAAACAAACAAACAAACAAACAAAAACCAAACAAAAAAACCCCCCCCCCCCCAAAAAAAAACACAACAAAAAAAACCACTTTCCATTCTTCTTGCCTTTTTAAAAATTTCAAGATACCATGTCTTACATGAATCACATAAAACTCCGAGCTGCTGTATTAAGTTCAGTCTTAACAATCAGTACTAATTTGTGCTTGCAGGTGCCTTCGTTCCAGGAGTCCCTGTACAACCCGTGTTGCTCCGATACCCCAACAAGTTGGTAAGCAGAACGTTCTTCTATCACTAACTAGTAATACTGAAGTCAAAATCCTGCCTTAAATGGTACCTGTGGTAAATATTTTGCATTGTCACTGAAGCATCTGTTGTCCTGAGCTTTAGCATTGGAGAGCTCCTGGAAGCAGCTGGGCTTCCCAAGTGGCACGACAGTGTAGCTGCTATTCTGATTGTGAAAAACTTACTGCTGGGCTTCTTAGCTACAGCTACAGCTAAAGTAAGAGGGAGCATGGGAAAGTATTGCAGCGGAAGTTAGAAACTTCCTGCAAAGCCACAGAGCCTGTACTTTGAAGTCTAAAGTGCCACACAACTTCCCTACTAGTCATCGCGTTTTAAGCTCAAAATGCCCTTTCTGCAAAGGGGCTTGCTTCCTATGGCTCTGCTTCACCGACAGGTGTCATGCTGGGATGTGAGTCTAGCAACTTAACTTTTTTAAATTATCTGGTCATCCAGCAAATCCAGAAAAGACAAAGCTTTTCATTTCTAATGGTTTTAAGATGAAAAACAAGTGATTGTTATTGTTATGTTATTTACAAAGACTCCTATGTAAAATCCTTTTACAGATCAATTTCAAAACAGTGAAATGAAGCACTAAAGCAGATTGGTATCGTGTTTCACTGATAGGATTTAAGGACCTGCAGTATACATTGTAAAAATTATATATAGGAAGTAATAAACATAGAATAAGAAAGAAAAAAAGGCAAAGCAAAAAAAAAAAAAAAAAGCAAAGAAAAAACATGATAGATTACCTATGCAGAAACGTCCTTAAAAACGAAATCAAGCATATTTGTGAGGGTGCCTTGCTAAACGGACTGGTGAAGACCTCTGGAAAAACCTTATTAAATTAATTTTTTCCTGCTTTTGTTGTTTGGATCAGAATGAATGATTTGAAATATCTAAGTAACTATATAAATTTTATTCCAAATTGTTGATATTATTAAAAGTCTGCCATGCTTATTTCCAGATTTTTAAGGCAAGGAATCATAGTCACCTTGATACCTTTATTTATTTCATACAGGACTATAAAACCATCATCTGCTTTTACTAAACTTATGCCTGTTTTATATTGTGACTTATCTGCTCTCTAACTTTCATCTGGTTTTGTCATACATTTCAGTCTTTTATGTTTTTCCTTAGGATACTGTGACCTGGACATGGCAGGGCTATTCATTGTAAGTTTCTTAATCCTACTGAAAATTACATATAGAATTTTCTTCCCCTGTTGCTAAACAATCTGCCAAACAGATTCAGCAAAGCCAAGACACATGTTCTTCTAGATCTGTTTTTATGAGGGGGAAATACTTCGGGATAATGCTGTCCTGCAGTAGATTTCATATCTGAATGGCTAGAGAAAGGGTTTGCAAATGGGGAAGCATTATTTCCAGTTCTGCCACCGTTTTGTTTCATTTTCTCCTTTGTTTTGCACATTACACTAGAGCAAAAGAGAGGTTTGAAATTCTTTCTCTTTGGAGAACAATCATAGTAATCGAAAACCTATAGATGTTTACAGTTTCCTACATGGTATACAGACAAGAAAAAAGAAATGTTATTTTATCTCCTCTGTTTATTCATTCCTCTATCCCATTTGAAGAGTCATATGAGAAGAAATGAAGATGACAGGCAAAATGAGTATTCATTTTCCCCATCTTTCCCCATTCAAACATCTTGGATTCATCTTTATATTTTTATTTTTGCCTGACTCAACAAAAGCAATTGTTGTGAGATCCCAGTAAAGAGGCTGTATGTAGTATCTGACAGTGAAATAGTGAAAAACGTGTCAATAAACCAGTTAGACAATGGTTCTGTGTTGATTTCTCAACACAGGTGGCCTTCTAAGATTATAAAATATTTTATTAAATTATTAAAAAACCTTTACTGCTGCACTGAAAATATGTCTGGAAAATACTTTTCACCCTATAAACATTCATTAAAATGTGGATTTGCAGAATCTGTATACCACATTCTCATGTGCAATACATAGTGTATTTACGTAAAGTAGTAGTGATTTACTGAGTGAATAAAATTTTTAAGGCAACTAATTTTGAAACATGTCTGAACTAGTGGAGCAGATCATAAGCGCCTTTTAAGCTATCATTAGTGTGCACCTGCACACTTGTAGAACGGACATAATGAAAGCTGACCTAGATGAAAATCTCATTTAGTTTCCCAAGAATTATTTGCTATTATTATTACTGCTGTTACAGTTATCAGCATACTGAGAGTAATGAATATTGCAAACTCAGTAGCATACTACAGACTTCCCCTATGAAGGATTTACGCTGGAAGATTGGTAAGGAGCTATATCTTCAGTTATGAGAGATGGTGTAGGAATAGGTGAAGAAAGAAAGGAAATCAGAGGTATTCCTGTGGAAGGGAGGAGGCTGCCCATTCACTAAAATTAAGAACAGCTCTAAGCCTGGTGGTTGGATGATGAAGTCTCAAATCAAAACCTGTGAGAAGATGAGAGGAACAGCTTGTTAAAATCACGGGAAGAGAAGGGATGGATGGGGTAGAATCTAGAGATTCTTAACAAAAGTAACTGGAACTGGGAGAAGAACATCCCCCATGCAAACCTGCAGATCACAAAATGGGGAACTGTCCCATTCTGTGTAAAACTGCCTGGATATTGTGGCCAGGATGGGACAGTACCAGTCTCCTTCTCAGAAACCTCCTGACCCAGTTTCTGCTTTCACTACTTCTTTCTTACTTTTGTACCTTACTGAGAGGCATGCCTAATGTTATGTGTCAGAAAATCAAGTGTTAGAGTGCAGAAGGTAGAAAGGATCACTCAAGTCCCTCTGGCTTTTCCTTCCCTCTTCTTTATTTTGTCCAAAACAATAAGAGAAGATTGCTTGAAGTTCTTCTATTATAGTTGACCTGATTTAAAGTAAAGAGCAAATGTGCATTTCTGCTTAAAAATTGCAGTGAAAAGAACAAGTCAGAAGTAGAAGTGATTATGCTCATCCTCTTTCCCAGTCTCTTCCTCCCCTGTTGATATTAAAATCTGTGACTTTTTCTAAAAGCACTGAAGGTCCCAGACATGCTGACATGTTATTTACGTATTTGTGTAAACGCTACTATAATTTGCAAAATGGCTAGCAAATACTAACAAATTCTTGCTTCAGTCCTGCAGAAGGAAGTTACTGGTTCTAGTTTGCAGATGAGAGAATAAAAGATGAAGTAAAGCTACTTCTCAGAATCCAAGCTCTTAAAGCTTTAAAATCCAGTATGTATTCACATCTTTAAAGATAAAGTAACATCTATACATTTTGCTGGCCAGAGAGCTGTACAGTGTTGTTAATATGCACGACAACAGACAAGAAGTTGCCTGCCCAGTGAGCAAGCAGCAGGTATATGCAGAAGCCCTGTAGGAAAGATGTCGAAAGCAACATTTCAGGGAACTTCACTGCAAGGGGCTGAAGAACCTTACTCAGTATTGGCTGGGTTTTTGTCAATGCTGTAAAAAGTTTCATCTACTGACATGCAAATACTTTGTTTTTAAATAAATAAAATGTAGGTTTTTTTCCTCTTTCTTCCTTGCCTGCAGCAAAATAAATAAAATGTAGGTTTTTTTCCTCTTTTTTTCCTTGCCTGCAGCAAGGAGCTGTGTGTAATGACGCTGTGTCAGCTCTTCACAAGAGTAGAAGTTGAGGTAAGAATTATAAATATTTTTGTACTAAGATTCAGCAACCAGGGAACTTAAATGCATTATTCACATTATTAGTCACTGTTAGTGAACAATAAACAACTGTCACAGAAAAAGGAATAGAATCAGAGTTTGTAATATATTTAGATGTGTTGTCCATATCTATGCATCACTTAATCTGATAAATTCCTAAAAGAAAGGTGTCAGAAATGCCTTTATTTCTAAAGCATCTTAAAATCATTGCTAATTATCACCACGTGCATTTCACGGATGTTAACACAAAGAACTATTATACGTTCTGTTAAAGGTAACAACTTCTCTCCTTTTCCCACCTTCTCATTACCCTGCTCCCTTCAAAGTGTCCTTGTCTTCCTCACTATCTTCTCAGACTGAACTCTGAAAGGTTTCTCCAACTGAGAGCTTACTTAAGGATTCCAATACTTGCACTGGGGAGAAAGCTGAGCCTTGTATAATGAACCTGCTCCCTTGATCATTAAAATTGCTGCAGAGCACACAGATGAATGACACTGAAACAACATACACACTTCACAATATCAGTATGCTTAGTCTAACTGTTCCCTGTCAAAGAGTCAACATTCAAAACACAGGAGCGAGGAGCCAGATAACCGAGGTGCAGTCAGTTTGTTGAAGTGTTGTACTTCACCTTCCTTACCAGACCACAAAGGATGGTGAGTGTGGACTAAGTTGGTTTAGGGACATGAGGAATGGGACAATTTCAGACAAGTTTTGCTGTTTATTTGCAAAATACAGAATTCAGCAGAGCTGTACAAAGCTTTGTGACTACAAGCAGTGTTGCTACTACTAACAATTAGCAATATGGTCTTTGTTGTGAAACAATAAAATTAATTATAAGGGAACACCTTGTTACTGTATAGTACGTGCAGCAGACACATATTTCTAGAAGGTGTACTAAAGAGCCAGTTCTACTAATGATTTTGTACAGGACATATCTATGTAATTTATATATGTGGGAGCAAGAAATAGTTAACGTAGCCCTTCCAGCAGAAGGTTGATTTTCCCCTACTTCAAAACAGAACAAACTTTCCTGTTAGAAAATAAATCTCATGTTCCAAAAGATGTAACTGAAACCTGAAAAAATGTGCAGCTTTCACACCAGCATGTGTCCCCAAAGTGGAACTAATTTCTTAACATCAATGCCCAAGTCCTTCCATTTCTAAGAAGGGCAGATTTGCCTGGGGAAGGAGGGAATCAGATTACTCCTTTTAGGAGTGGACATTTCAGTTGCTGTTCTATACTGTGAGCAAGTATCCTCTCCACCCAGTCAGCCTTGCACTGCCTCTGCCTACTGTGCGTGAACAGCAACGTACTCCTGTAGTCCAAGGGCGTATGCACGTGCACGTCTAGTCATATTCTAACAAACTGTGGGTACCGGAGATTGAACAGAGAGCCTGGCAGTGAGTTTTAGAGCAGCAGAAGATACAGCATTTGGCAAATTCTGTAAGAAAGACTAGGTCAACAGCAGATCAGAGAAGTATTGTTGCTACTGAAAGAGTTGTGAAGAATATTTTCTTACAGGACTGCAATTTGACAGGGAAGGTATCCTTACTGGTCTTCACCAGATAAAGAGCTGGGTGTGTGTGAGATAATGTGTGCCACCTCAGGAGGCTGAGAAACCAAATCCTTCAGCTGTGGTTTCTGGCAGACTGGTTTTATGAATAATTGTAGGTGGGTTTTTTGAAGGGGATGGAGGTGGTATTTAACCTACCAGAAATTTAGGTTGCTGTCTGAGCAAGACCCTAGCCTCAGATGATGTAATGACCACTCTCAAGACCATGACCCATGTTTGCATAGATAAACTTCTCAGAGTTGTGACTTCATCTCACCCAATGATGACACAGTTCTCTACATCTGTACAGTGTGCCTGTGCTTCCTCGATTTAAGAGATATGTGACTTCTGAAGGGGAGTTGTATAAGCAGGGATGTGTGTCAGACTTGAACAGAGCTGGCAACTGCTTACAGAAGGAATGAAATCTCAAATCATCATGTGAGCAGCTGGACCTCTGCTGTTGTTACAGGGGAGAAAACTTCTTAGCTATAAACAGCAAATTGTTATGGCTACTTGACAGATAATCAGTTCCATAAACTTGCTGGTTTTAATCATAAAGGGGCAGCATTCCTCAAAAACAAACATAAAAAGGCTGTTCAGGATGGACTGCGTTTGTATGGGACAGTTAACACTGTATTAGTGCATCACCAGCAACTGCCCTATAACTGAAGAAACATCGACACATAATTAGCAACTGTGTCTTCCAATGAACCATGGGCAACACCTTATACTTATTCTAGAATTGCTGTATTCTAGGATTTAAGGGCAAGATTGGAGGGTGGGGAGTAGCAGAACTGAGATAAATTATAACCGTGACTGAGAAAAGGCATGGTAAACTGAGCTGCAAGCGAACACTGCAGACTGAAGTACAAAGAACAAAATACACTGCTTTGGAAACAAACAGATGCTGATTCATATTCCAGTCTGTAACAACACTTACAAAGGAAGTTTGAAAGGGAGTGTACAGTATTTCAGGCTCACATTCTTACCAATGCAGCATTTAATTTTCTAATTAAGTATGCACTTATTATATTTGCCTTCTTTGAGGGTTTGATTTTTCACATAAAAGCAGCTTCTACCAATCTTTGAGAGGGAGGTTTGGACTAAATATCATTTGTTGGCCAGGGAGAAGATCCTGAGTGGTTTCTAAGGTGGTCGAGACCTCTAGTGTCCAGTTTGTTCATTGCATGGCTGATTTTTTTTTTTTTGTTTTCCCCCAGTTCCAAATAATAACAAGAAATTGTCCATGTTGCTAATAAAGTGGTGACTACTGAATTGATTGGATAACTGTCTCTTTCAGTTTCTGCCTGTTCATGTTCCTACTGAGGAAGAAAAGAATGATCCCATTATTTTTGCCAACAGAGTCCGACAAACCATGGCAACGTGCGTAATCAGTCATGAATAAAATCTTTGAGACCTTTTATATCCAGCAATTCCATATATATCCTAGCTATAAAGTACAATTTAGTCAACTCCCAGGTGCTATATATAAGAATTCCTCTAGATTTTCACTAAGAGGTGTCAAATTCCTACAGTAAAGCACCCTGATTGTTTTGACATGGAGCATGAAGAAGGTTGTCTTACATTGGAATATAGTATGTTGAATTCATGGAAAGCTGGAATAAATTGCTCCCTTATTTGTTTGGCAAGAATAAGTGGGTGGCTTGTTCTCCTAGGTTACTGGGCTGCATTTACAAGACTGTAAATCTTAAAACACCATGATGCTGCCATGACGTAGGTTCACAAAACGTTACGTATTGCTTTATCCTACCTGCAGCACTGCAAGAATGAATTATCATTTGGTTTGTGTATTAGCATTAAAGCCAAACTGAGGGAGAGAAGGGAAACAGTCAAACAAAAAAAAATTCTAATATAAAAAAAATTCTAATATAAGAAACTGATTTTTCTTCTTCCTTAATTTTGTTTCAGTGCTTTGAATGTGCCAGTCACTGATCACACTTTTGAAGATTGCAGACTGATGATTTCAG
>NW_010130868.1:6353-33195 GCF_000699245.1 Pterocles gutturalis | reverse complement strand
TGGGCTGGTGGAGTTCACCAAAATTAGCAAGAAACTCAAGTAAGGGAAGTTTAGCTGTTGGCAGCATAATTACTGTGGTGCTGCAGGTGTTGAAGGCCGTCTACAAAACATGTGGTATAGTGTATTTATGTATACAACTTACATAAACTATATGGAAATCAGAGATGAGGAAAATCCCAGTAACAACTAATCACAAGTAATTTTTGTGGGCAGTGTTACAAGAGGAAAAATATAAAGTCTAATCTTTATGGATTTATCTCACCAGAAGGTGAGGAAGATAGGGCAGTACTTATTTTAGGCACTTGATGGTAATATTGGCGCACAATTTAAATTGCTCTTCTGGAGATGCACAGGAAGTGTGTGGTAGGAAGTAAAAAACCTTCTTTCTAGCCTGAGACTTCAGCCAGTGGCTTACTGTTCGTAGTTGTACTGTGCAGCCATGTTTCCCTAGTGATGGTGACATTTTCTGTCTGGATACAGTGAAATTTCAG
Source organism: Pterocles gutturalis (assembly GCF_000699245.1). Taxonomy (NCBI): domain Eukaryota; kingdom Metazoa; phylum Chordata; class Aves; order Pterocliformes; family Pteroclidae; genus Pterocles; species Pterocles gutturalis. The sequence continues at coordinate 32,704 of NW_010130868.1, read as the reverse complement.
GACTGAACCTCTTAATCATACAGTAAATCCATCAAATAACCTGGTGTGGCTGTGGTCAAATCTGAAGTCTGTGCGCAGTGAATCTTGAGTTGTTACGTATGTGCTATATATCCATTCACAGAGGTCTGTCTGGAACAGCCTTCAATAGTCACACAGCAATCGTGATTATTTGTACTGAGGTGCAGTGGTGTATTTCTGCAGAGATCAGATACCTCGCAGGCTGTAGCAATACTAGTGTTCCAGTAGAGTGTTAGCTAGTAGAGCTGAGATGTATTCCCTTCTGTTAAGGAAATATTCACCCTAGAGCATGATCTGAATTTATGGTAATGAAAAGCTCTCTGCTACACTAGCCTAGTTACTGGACACAGGATTCTAGGTTTGGGAAATTACTCTAAAGAAGTCTGATATACTCAAGCATATAACTGCTGCTTTTAATATTAATAACTGGAGGGAGCAGTCCTTAATTGCCGATTTCATATAAAGTATAAGGTTGGAAGTAACATCATCTCTAATGCTGTAGACACGTGCTGTTTGGCTATTTTTCGTCTTTGAACACTGTGATAACTCTTACTGAAATTCCATCTGTCCAAGATCTACTGTATGGAAATATCTCCTCTCCCTCATGTTTGCATAGCCTGAAATGGAATCATGTCAGAGAGCAGCTGGACAGCTTTGCTGCTATTGCGAGTGCTTCCAAAGGAGGAAGAATTGGAATTGAGGAGTTTGCAGAGTACTTGAAGCTGCCTATTTCAGATGTCCTCAAAGAGCTGTTTCAACTCTTTGACAGGGTGAGTAGCTGCTTAACTGACTGGAACTCTTGTTGACAGTGTTTTGTTATGAATCACATCCCAAAAGGATATTTAATTCATTATCTCAAGCTTAGTAAATGCTGCTTGGTTAGCAATTCCTGTAGGCAAGATAGGTGACTTATGGTTTCCTTCTGAAGTTTTGATGGGAAAAGGTTGGTCAGTTTGTAACTTGTGAGATGACAGCCATCTCCTGGACCAAGCTGCTGCACCATCATCAGATGATAATCTTCGTGCTGGTAATGGCTGAATATTTTTTTCTGCCTACCCCAGATTTTGATCTTGTGTATATTCTGACAGCTTAATTAACTCATGTAGTTGTAATTAGATAATTTAAGGAAGATTGAACCTGACTGGAGCGTGTGTTCCTGCTGTGACGGTGACGGGTACTATTAGACACTATAAGACACTTTCCTATCTCCAGCTCAATTAATCAGTGTTAATCTGATCATATAGGCTTTCCTCCATAGGCAGTGGTGATCTCTCCCATTTTCTGCTTCTCTCTGAAGATGAGAAAAATTGCTCTGTGGATGCACCCCTCTGACTATACCCAGAAGCGTCAGTGACTAGAGCATAGCATAGAATCATCTTACTTACAGGGATCCAGTATGTGCCACAGTGCAAGCAGCGTGTTGTACTGCAAGTACTTACGAACTGGAGTTTGTTCCTCATCTTAGGAGCTCTCCCAACTCAGCATCACTCTTCCTCATCAAGTTAGCTTTAGCAGGACACCTGTCTTGAGCGGTCATTGTGTTGTATATGCTGATTAAAACTGTTTCAGGATTTTTCCAGATAAGAGCTCTAAAATAGAGAAGAGTCAAATGTATGTCCTTAACTGCTGAATGCACTGAAGCTCTAGCAGAGTGAGGTACTCATCCTTTCTTCATTCTTCCTCCCCACCTTGGACCATTGGCTCCTGTGAAGGTGTGGTTGGAGTCCTGAAGCACAATACATACAATAGAAATATGGTGTGGCAACCAAAATAACTAAAGGCAATCAAGTCTCCTTTCACTTTCCCTATCTGGCACAACAGTGTCAGCAACTAGAATTAGCAACGTAATGCTCAATTCACCAAAAAATTGAAGGTATAAAAGATTGCAAGAACACATAAGACTCTAGTAAGCTTTTGCTGTGTTCGTCTTCAAGGAGGTCAGCTTAACTGAGGAACAGCCACACTAATGTGGCAGGGCTCTTATCAGATTGCTTCCATCATGACCACAGATATTTTGAGACTTCTGCTCCATGGCTTTCAGCCTCATTGTTTGGTTTTTTTTGTTTTTTTTTTCTAAAAAAATGCCTCAAATCACGTAAAGCTAACTATGCAGAAAAGAAAGAAAGAAATAGAAGCATATCAACAATTGACAGAAATTACTGAGATCTGAGATAACTCTGTCAGCTGGAGACATGCACAGGCAGGGTGTAAGCATGCAATTAAGCTGTGTTTTGCCCACGCCCAGCTCAGACACGAAACAGCTTCAGAGAGTTAAAGCAGCACTGGATCTCTGAGTAACTCCCTTTAAAAAACCTTTGCGATGTTTCTTGCTAAAGCTTTGCTGAGTGGAGGAAGTGGTAGTGGTCGTGGAGGGAGCCTTGCACGTGGCCTTGGAGGTCTCCTAACAGGAGGCGGACATGGAGGGAATCTTGGAGGACTTGTTGGAGGTCTTGTCAATCTTATAAGTGAAGCAGCAGCTCAGTATAATCCAGAGCCACCTCCACCTGCTCACAGTCATTTTACAAATGTGGAAGCTTATGAGAGTGAGGAGATCAGACAGTTTCGTCGCCTTTTCATCCAGCTGGCTGGAGATGACATGGAAGTGTGTGCCACAGAGCTAAGAGACATCCTGAACAAAGTGGTTTCCAGGCATCCAGACTTGAAGACAGATGGCTTCAGCTTAGACACATGCCGTAGCATGGTAGCCGTCATGGACAATGATACAAATGGCAAACTCGGCTTTGAAGAGTTTAAGTATCTGTGGAACAACATCAAGAAATGGCAACATGTGTACAAGCAGTACGATACTGATCAGTCAGGCACTGTTGGGAGAGCTCAGCTGCCGGGCGCCTTGAGGGCTGCGGGGTTCCACCTGAATGACCAACTCTGCCAGGTAGTGGTGCGCAGGTATGCCGATGAGGACGGCAGCATGGATTTCAACAACTTCATTAGCTGCTTGGTGCGGCTTGACAGCATGTTCCGGGCCTTCAAGTCCCTGGACCGAGATGGAGATGGACATATCAAAATGACCATTGAAGACTGGCTGCAGCTGACCATGTATTCGTGAAGGCATAGCAGAGAAGCAGCAGCTTCATCTGGAAGATATACATGGAAGACTGCCGTGCTGTATGACAGAACTGTAGTCTTTTCCTTGTTCTAAGGCAGACATAGCTAGTGGTAGACAGCTCAGTTTAGTGTTGCGATTGCTCTTGTGCATGCTTTTCTGAAGGGTTTGTGTAAATTGTCAGTGGGACGGGTGCATAAGTCTGTCTCAGGAAACTATCTCTAGACTCTAGAAGTGAGGGAATGTATTGAAGGATCAGAGCTTAGTTATTTCTTCACGTAAAGTGGCTTGTATATTAGTGTAACTATTATACAGAAAGCTCTACGTTTGGTGTTGCTTTGTCATGTTACTGTTCCGATTTGTCAGCAGTCACTAAGCTGGAATAAAGCTCTGCTTGCCTGAAGGCAGTCACTAGTAAAGAGAGTTGTGCAGTTATTTCTACCAAGGGAAAAAACATGAGTTGCAATAACTATAATGATCAATCAATTTACATAATCATATTTCATTTCCTTCCTTACTTCTGCTTTTTCATGCTTGTCTGCTGAAGCAAAACCTGTGTGGTATTGTCAGTTCTACAAAATTGAAGACTTAAATAAGGCTACTTTTACAACCTTTTTTTTCCTTCTTACAATTTCGTTAACTGGTGTTTTCTCTCTTTCCTTGAAGCCTTATTATAGTTATAATGAAAACAACTTAAAATACTACATTTATATTTAGAGAGGCTTGCTGTGCTGATGCAGTCATAGAGCAGCCAGCCAGCCAAAATCAATCTCTGGCTATGTGAGATAAACTTCAGCAGGGTGCAGCATCCCACTCAAGCTAGGTATGTAGTTCTGTCTGAGATGTCAATTTTTGAGTAAAAGAATGAACTGTCAAAAGTAGATTTGTTTTTTTAATTAAGGAATACATAGTTGATGAAAGCGGCTCTTGCACTGCAATGTAACAAGGCAGATTTCTCAGCAGGGCTGTGCTTCTTTAAAAGAAAATTGTTTGGGGTGTGTGCTAGCTGACTGGAATGTGAAAGGAGGAGCGCACACTCACTGCAAGAAGTCTCCAGATGCAAGAGTCCACATGCCCCTGCCCCTCCCAGGGAGACATCAGTGACTGAGAAATAACACACAATACCTGCAAGGCATCTGAATGCTAATGGGGTACTGTGGTTTGATTTTGTTTCTAAATTTCCATAGCTTTGATTTCTAAATCTTGCAGTTACATTTGGCAAATAAGGTTTTCCAAACTGATGAAATCTTCTCCCTGGCATACTTGCAGAAGCCTTTTACTCGCAACTTAGGAAAAAGTAATTTACAACCTCTGCCCAGACTTTTTTCCTCCTGCACATTGTGTAATACCAAGCTGGGTGACAGAAACTGTAGAAATACTCATGTCGGCTCAAGTTGTGATGGAAGAGGTTACTTCCTTCCTCACAGCATTCACCCCCCTCCCAGTTACTCAGTGGAAAAGCACGCAGTTATCCACAGCGGCATTTGGGCTCTGAGTGATAGAAAAGTGAGCACGAGGGAAAGTGTGATGCCTCTAGGGGAGCACCATCCTACCAGCTTTGTTTCAGAATTTCCCTTTCATGATGAGCCTGGTTGTGAACACAAGAGGTGCACCTGCAGTTCCTCCCCAAATGGTCCAGTTGTAGCTTCTCTGTGGTAGCCCTGCAAGTGACTCAGGGTTTACTTAGCTAAACAGAACACGAATGACTAGCACACATACATACATGCTTGATTTCTCCTGTTGCCTTACATAGTGAGAAAAAGTTTTGAAGCAGCAGGACTTTAAACTTTATTGACTGCATCTGTCTTGCAGTCCTTATGCAATCTAGATGGAGCCTGCTTATGACAATGCAAACTTTCTTGTTTCCCAAAGTGTAAGATTTACTGTATCATATAAAAAAAACAGCAACAAAACCCAAGTTACCATGGCATGCTGTAGTGAAAATAGCAGCAGAAAATTAGTTTCCTTAAAGAAAACAAGGGTTGCTGAGGTTACACTATGTTTTGATTATTTTATGTAACATAAATACAAATATCTAAATACTTATGTTCTACTTTGCTATTTAGACAACTGGAGCTCAGCTCACATGTTGCTTCCTTAAAATATTATCTGCAAACACAGCTAAATATCCACAGAAAGACTATTTTAAGTGCTTGTTTGCGGTGGTGCTACACAAACACGGAAGGTTTTCCTGCATTTTCAGTTTAACTCTCATCCCTTTTTCCAGGCAACCCTATCATTTCTCCTTAACAAAAATGCCAGAGCATTTGGAAGTCAGCCAGCATCCTACAGTTTAGCGGAGCTAGTCACAACGTGATCTTGCAAGTTTAATAAGTTTATTTCCTAGTCAAATGCCTGGAGTTCTGTGTATCAGCTTGCACCGCTTTTGATTACTGGGTTTTAACACTTTAATGAAGGTAATATGACCCTTACTAGCTTTTGTCATTTTTCCACGTGCAGCCATAGCTGTGTTAACAGATTTCAGAAGTTGTTTTGTAATGAGACTATTTTATTTAAAGTTTACTTCCCAGTTCTTTTCCTGTGATACTTATTCCTAACTTTAAAAATAAATTTAAAAAATATTCTAATGGCATCAAACAATCTTTTGCTAAGAATAAGACTGTCCAAAAATAATATCCCATGGAACTTTGAGCAATTATTATCTACGATCTTGCTTCAGTTGTTTTAAGAGTTTAGGTTTATAATGATATGTTTTAAAGTTAGATCTATTGTTGTTATGAGAACTATGATGTAGCCAAATTTTTTCAAGTCAAACTCTGTGGCACAATGAGAGCACAGATTAAAATAGCATTTATGAGAGAACATTGTCCTTTTCTAATGATTAAAATCTGTCAAAAGTTATATCCCTTAGACACACGCAGAAGTAATTTAAAGACTATTCATATTTTTGCTTAAAAGTTTCCTTAAAATCTAGAGGCCTTTGAAGTACAAGATGTTCAAAGGTTGCATGTCTTCAGAAAAGATTGGTTACACCATCAGTATAAAGAAAATAACAGTTGCCCATGCAAAACAGTCCTGACTTGGTTTTGAAGGCTAAATAAAACTGTATCTTAGCAGTTTTAAATCCTGTTACATATATAGCTTAATAAAGAAAAGATAGTACTCAACACCTTATTACACATATTTTGTTAATTAAGGACTATCTTAAGACCTAAATTCAATAACAGAAATCCCTATTTCATAGAACTCAAGATTTTCAAAGCACTCTACAGAGCATCCTTAGCATTTCTCCACTGGCAAGCTCCATATTCCACTATGCAGCAGCAGAAAACCAAGAACAGAAAGGTTAAGGCTGGTATGCTCAAGTGGGCAGTAGAAGTTGGTAGGAGAGCCAGAAATAGAATCTAAATCTGGCTGTTCACTGCAGATTTACCCAGGACACCACCCCTCTCTCGCTTGGCTGAAAATGTTTCATGCTGTTCTCAGACTTAGGGAGTCCACTTTTTTGAAAATCTTTTTCTTCTTGAAATGCACAACACATTATTCACAAAAGGAACTTTTGTTTGCTTTTAAAATGTTTTTGATGAATGCCCTTATTGTGAATGTTCCAAACTATGAGCTACTAGTCCTCTCTACTCTGCTTTCACTAACTACGCTTGTGTCCCATCACCTAATGCTTCTATATGGCTTCTTCCTCAGCCTGGATGTTTCCCAAAACCCTCAAGAAACTTTCAGTGTGGTCACAGGAACACTCCTGACTTAAGCATCTCTTTCAGAGGACATCTGCCATATTCTGTATCAGCAAATATAATACAGCTCACATAGAATTAATCATGAATCCCATCAAAGCAAGCTTCAAATGTTTTGCTGATGTAGCTTTGCAGTTAACACATTAAAATGTGTGTTCAGATCAAAACTGAAATTATCAGAGAGGCTGTTGCAATGAATTAATTGTCCTTCTGCCTTGAAAGGTAGGACAATGTATTTGCTTCAAAACAGGATGTAGGGCAATGCATTTACTTCAAAGAAGGGGTTAAGGTAGACCACATGGATTTACTGCATCATCAGGCTGTACTTTCACTGGCTCGTATTTTATTGCTAAAGGTTCTTAGGAAGAATGAACTCAAGGCACCAGCCTCGCTGTTGGCCTGTTTATTCCAAGGTGTTCCCTTGGTCTCTGAACTTTAGCAAGTGCCAGTGCTCCCTGAGCTGTTACATTTACCTTAAACACAGGTATTCTAAGTCTTGTTAGAGGCGTCTTGGAGGTCAGATACTAGAGAAAAATTTGTCAGTTGTTTTAAATCTTTTCCGTTTGGGTGTTTATAAGATAGAAATTGATACCCAGTTTCTAGTTATTGCAAATATGTATCTTGCTACTTCTGCTCTAGTATTACATATGTTTGGCGAGCTTTTAGTATTTTTTCCAGGAAGAACAAATACCTCTAGTGTTGTAAACTTGGTGTATGTTGTATAGTTGGTTTATACAACAGCTTTTAAAATGATTTGCAATATTAACTATAACTACTGCATATTTTGGCTACAGAATGGAGATGGCACCATCGACTTCAGAGAATACGTAATTGGTTTGTCTGTTCTGTGTAACCCAGCCAACACGGAAGAGACTATTCGGATGGCATTTCAGGTAAGTTCAATTTAGTGTAAATCTTCAAACCTGACAAATCAAGACTGACTGCAAACCTGTTAGCTTTCAAATCATAAGTTTATCGCTTCAATCTGTTATGCAAATGTGAGTAATATGCTTAAACCAATTGACATTTAGAGTGGGAAGGGGAGGGGGAGAATTGCAGGCATCAGCTTCATAGAAAAGGGTTTCAAAAGCCGTGTGAAGGCACTAATGAATATGTAACTTGGCAGGCTAACTCCAAAAATGATTCAGCAGCACTTGCAGTTTTTTCGCCGGAGGTTTCTTCTGCTGTGATTCTTCAATGTCACAAGTAGACAATAGATGGAGCAATATCTTTGTTGTTAACAAAGCAGAGGGGGAAAAAATATCAAGAAGGGCTATTCAGGCCTGGGACATCCAAAACTGGGCTGCGTCTAAGATCATCTATTGATCATCTGTTGTACTCTGGTATCCTGGTAGTACAAACAGTCAAGAACAGTAGCTCCTTTCAGATCTCAAGTACAGGCAGGCAATATGTGATCAAGGGTGCCCCACTTATGAATCCATGAACAGGAAAATGCTCAAGTGACTTTTTTTTTCCATTAGATCTTTGACGTAGATTCAGTGCTTTTACCCACTGATCTTTTACCCATTAATACAATATATTGAGATATAGACCATGTTCATTTTAATCTGGATACTTTTTAGTACTGATGCATATCCGGGAAGTACCAGAATTTTTATGGCAATCCATTATATCTACTGGCCGCTTTACAGTTAAGCACTACAGGTGTTGGAACTCATTTGTGCTTTTTCAAGGATGTTTTATCACTACAGATTCCTATGAAGAAGCAAGCCTAGCAGCTATTGTTGCTGTTTCATTTTCTAGACTATACTCATCAGTATCTTAACAGCTGCACTGATTATAAAATTACTGATCTGTTTTAATTCCCAGTTTCAGCAGAAAATAACTGGTTCAGCTGGTAAAAGCCTGTTTCAGTCTGAAATGGAACTGTGGGTTTCCTTTTGCTACTGGTTTTCTCTGCTGCTTAAATGTACTTTCCTTCGCCATGGGAAAGTTTGCCTGTAGCAAGAACTTAGGAATTACAGCCATCCATCACTTGCATTTCTCACGGGGTTGATTCATAGCCGATGCTTACTGTCACTGCGCTGGGAAGAATGGGATGGGTGATCAGTGTACACCTACTGCCTGCATTCCAGTCACCAAAATTCCTTGATAATTACAATAATTCCTTAGTGGGTGACAGATCACATATACTAAAATTTAGGTGTTTTATGTCAGAGTATAAAATATGGCAAGTTTAATCTGATGGCAGATGTGCCATAACTGAATGCAAATGAAGACTAAAATCTAAGGTGTCCCAGTATACAGTGGCTGAATCCAGTAGACCCTTAACGTAACTCATAGTGACAATTAAAAATAAAACAAAGGTTTACGTTATCAGTTTTGTATTAATTTTATCACTGAACTAATGCTGTGAGGTTGGTTTGTTGTTGCAGGTTTGCTACGTACTTTTCCTATTAGAGAACATTCTAATCCCACCTATAGCATGTACATTGCTTTGCTAAGTGTCTGCTTAGTCTTATTCCAGGAAAATACATAAAATCTTTTGCAAGAGAAAGTAGCTGAGATGAAACCAGTCTCTGCAAATCCCAGACATTGTTTGCAGATCACTTCTTGAATACTAGAAACCCAATATGGGTGGCTGATGTGCACAGAAGGCTCATAGGCAAACTGATGCTAAAGCATTTCTACATGCATTGTCTTTTCCAGCTCTTCGACATGGATGAGGACGGCACTATAACGGAACCTGAGTTTGCCTCTATCATTCGGTCAGCTCTGGGGGTGCCTGAGCTTGATGTTGCTGTGCTCTTTAAAGAAATAGACGCAGATGAAACTGGGAAGCTGTCCTATGGTAAGTTACGTCCTTTGTAACAAAGAGCACTCTGATAGTCATATTGACAGTTTCCTACATTTTTTTCTCCCTGAAATTATCTGATGGTTCTCATACCCTGTTTCTGGGGAAAACAGTTGAAGCACAGACTTAGATAATTTGTGTGATTTCCCTGAGATGCTTCAGAGGAAAGTAACTGGCGATCAGCTTCAGCAAAAGGAGCAGGCACTGAAATTTTCTTTGATTCTGTTGCTGCACTATAGTATCTGTGTTTTTTTATATTTTTCAGATGAGTTCAAGGACTTTGCACTCAAGCATCCAGAATATGCCAAGTTGTTTACTACATACCTCGAGCTACAGAGATACCAGTTAGATATGTTGGAGGAGGATGACAACATTGAGTCACCTGAAGTCAAACACAGTCCAGTTAGAAAGTGTACAATCCCGGTCTCAGAAACAACACCAACTGCAAGAAATAAAGTCTGTCCTGAAGGCAATGGAGAGAGTAACTCAACTGCCTCTGACAAAAAAGATGACTGAGCAGAGTTAAAGAATTCAGCTCTTGAATTCTGAGAGATTTTTTTTCCCCAGCTATTCATGAGCACAATTCATATAAAATAGAGATGAAGTTACAATTTTTAAAAAATGTTCATTTTTTTTACCTTCATATTAGAAGGTGTGATTCCTGTTTGAGTGTAAGGGGAAAAAACACTGTAGCTGTTCTGTCCTTGATATCAGTGTCACAATACTGGGAATGTTGTTCACTGTCTTCCAAGTTCATGCTTCCACAAAAGTAACAGACGTGCTAAGAGGGGTAAGAGGCTCCAGCACTGCAGTGACCTCTCAGGAAGGAGACTGAGGAGTCCGCTTGTGTAAAAACAAGTAGAATTTTTGGTGTTGCTCAATTCCATGTCTTAAGGGAAAAAAATGATGCCAGAGTGTTTTAATTTGCAATATCCCTTAGCCTTTCTCAAGTTTCTGAGAGGCACAAATGAGTTACAAGAAGGTGACAGTTGAAGCTAGAGTTTTCTTTTAGCTGTCCTTAGATTCCCCTTAACTACTTGTGAACTCTAAAGCCTAAGCTTCTGAAGGAGACATGCTGATTCACTGATGTTAACAGAAATGGGTTTAGGCTTAAAGGCTAGTTAAAGATGGAAACGGCTGCACTTCTAACAACAAAAACTAATTGGAATTACTTACAACTGTTCAGGATCACATTAGGAGGATCATTTCAAACTTCACCATATTTTTATTCTAGTAGTTATCAACAGAGGAACCCAACCTTGCTCTGCAAAACTTAAAGGGCAAATACGCTGTCAAGCCATAGTTCTACTCGTTAGTATATACTCTGTAAAGTTGTCTCCTAGAAACCACATTTGCATTACTGTGCCATTACTCAGTATGTTCTTGGGCTTTTATTCAGAACCAAGCTCTTTCAATGATTTGAGAATCTTTTGCCTCAGTCCCTTCTACTGCACTGGAAACGGGCCTTTACCTTTTTCCGTCCTTCATCTGAATGCACTTTATATGGTATTTAAAATATATACCTATTTATGCAAGTAACTTCTAAATAAAAAATTGTAAGGGGTGCGACAGGGTATTTTTAAATTAAAACTGAGATGAGCAAGGTCTGGAATGTCGAGTACAAAAAGTAGCCAATTTTCAGCAGGTTTCATATATGAAAAGGTAACCTCTGCCTCTAAAGTATTGCTTGCATTGTCTGGCTGCAGGTTCATTGCCATGTTTCATCTTTCTGTATTTATATTTGTGCCTATCCTGATGTTTCTTGTGCTTAAAATAAATCTATATTTTTCAAAGACTTTACTGAACAGCTAAGTCAGTACAGTGGAAAATGTACTCTACCTTAAGGGGCTGGGGAGATTTACAGGAAATCATCCTTATGATGTCTTACCTTCATAAACACAATGCAACCTGAAGATGGCATTTTTAGTTCTGAGTCTGATGGCACTTTTCTTTATGGTGAGGGTAGAAAAGTAGGACAGGACTGATGCTCTTCCAAGGAGTTACTTCTGACTGTGTCAACAAGAAGGCATGTGATACAAAGAAGATTTGCAGGTACATGGAGAGATACCACACTTTTCTGAGGGAAAAGAAAGCATTGCCATTTACAGGGAAAATGAGTGCCTTCAACCATAGTGGAGAAGTAACAATTGTGGATCCATGTAATACGAATACTAGGAGAGGATTTTCTTTCACTTTAGAGAAGGAGAAGCAGGAGTTACCCTAACCTGGCTATACAGTTACCTGGAATACATGTTAATTCCTTGGCAAGGATGCTTTTGCCTAGTATGTTAACCAAAGTCCTCGGCTTTTCAACCAGCAGTAACCTTTTCAAAGATGAGTTCTATTTCAACCAGTAAGAAAAGGATAGCTGCGCAAAGATGGCAAACACAACCCCTTCAAGGCCTTGCAATGCCAAGGGCGCCTTACGCACGCTCCTGTTGAATCCAGCCACATGCAACAAGCGGAGCACTCTACACAGTGCATAGTCAGGACTAGTGATTTTATAAAAACCTGCAAGTCACACAAGCACTTTGAAATATTGTGGAAGGCCACAAATGGGTTTGGTATCTAGCAGTGATTCAACTCTGCTCTGAAAAGAAATCAGCTAAACGTTAGAGACACTAACTCAATATACACACATCTGCTTGATGTGCGGGAAGGGAATACATTAATTTCTAGGCATCATTGTGCCTCGGGGAGCTTTTAAAAAGACCAAACTAAAAGCAGTCTGCAATAAATGGGCATTACATTAAGTGGCAGAGCAGGAACTTAACATAAGGAGAAGGTTAAAAATACAAAACAGAAAATGGTTCTCAATCAGGCATTGAGGGATGACACCTTTCTGCCTGAGACTTCCTGAGGTGTGAGTTCTTAATTCTATGGGGTGCTTAAGGATCATTTTGAGTCCTGCACAGTAGAGCTAGAAAGGTATATTTGGTCCCATGTCACCACAGGAAACATCATGTATTTAATCAGTACTCCTCTCTCGTGCTGTAACATGGATTTTATGATAAATCCTCCACAGATACCAAAATAAGACACTGAAAAGTACATAGAAACTTCAGCAATCTTAACTGAACAAGGGTGAGAACCAGACAAGGACAAGTCTATGACAAGAGGAAAACACAACTAATTCCAAAGAACAAGGGCCCATGAGTTGCTGGTTTTCATGTTTTCTGATAACTGTACATACACTATGAATAAATCTCATTTACATTTTTTAAAAGCTAGGCTCCTGTTTCTGCACACATGAAAGGCAATGGCAGGTCACCTAGAAAAGTGGACTTTCCTTCTTCCCTCTGGAACAAGGAAGATATTAATACTATAATTCACGATGTATTTGTTTAAGGAAGGGGAATCAACGGGGCCTCCACTGGCTGCACCAGAGGCTGATTTCTGAAAGAAAGATCTTCTGATCCAAGAAAATTAAAACCGTATTTCTCCTTCTCTTGCTGTATCAGTGGCACTGCCTAAAGAAATGCAGCAATAGAGGTAACACACCCGGGTTTCATGTCAGATCATACTGCTATAAGGTCTGCTCCTAAACTGCCAAAAACACACAGTTCCTGGCTGGTTGCTGCCATCAGCAGAACGATGAGGAGCAGTAACACTTTGATGGAAAGCATCCGAAAATGGATCTCCTGTTTTCACCGTCAGTAGCTGTGCAGCATCAGTCAGAGATACCGAGGCAGGCAGTGGCTGCTGCATCTGAGCTGTTGTGCTCATCTCCATCAGAGCAGGTTGGGCGCTAAATCATATTCCCACAGCATTCCTGTGGGTGTTACCTCCTCTTCCTCTTCAGCTTGCTCCATATCTTGTAGGGGAAAAAGAAGTTCAGTGATTCCCCGATGGTTTGCAAGGGAAATTGTGCAAGACAGCCGTGTGTTCTACCTGGTTCAACCACACTCAAGAACCCGGCAGGACCAAGAGCCCCGGGAGTCCAGAGAAGGGTCCTGTCGCCTGACAGGTCTAATGACTGTCCATAGGACTGCTGCACAGGGTAAGGGCTGCTTGGTCACAACTGTCACCTGCCTAGCAATTCCCATTGAAAACACAGCATTCCCTGGGTGTCAGAAGTCTGAGAAACATTTGTTGAGATCTTTTTTTCTGTGATGGTCAGCACACCAGGGCCCTATTCCTGGGGAATTCCTCAGGCACTGTGCCAGTGCCAATAAATACACCCTTCTGCCTGAGCAGGCTTCTAGCGGTGTCTGCATAGGTGCCAAGGGCTACACAGAATGCATGGATGTAGAAAATCAGGGCCTGAAGCTTAGAAACTGAATGTTAAAAATGTCACTACATCCCCAACCATACCCACACTGCTCTGTGGACAGTCTGTCTGTGAGCTGTTTGACCACAGCCTTCAGCAAGGAAAGCAGACTGAGATTTCATGCTGAGAATTACACAGCTCTCACTTGGAGAACGCCAGAGGAAAAACTTTAAAATCAATTTTTAAGAAAGGTTCATAAGGTTTGTAGTTACACTCTGTATGGTCTGCTAGGAAGGCTGGATGCTGGCCAGCGTTCTTCCTGTCGGTTTTGCATCCCTTGGAATAGCCTGCCTTTCTCTCTGCTTCCTCCCTCCACGTTTCCACCTAAAACACTTCCACTACCATCAGAAGCTGTATTCTACAATGATTAAAGTTAAGAAATGGCAAGATTAAAACAGAAAAATTGCTGAACTGGGTGAGATGCAGGGGGCACATGCAGGATTCAGGTAACTACTTTCACTGGCCTGCAGTAAGAGCAAACTTGTCAAAGGTTGCAAGGGATTTTAATGACATTTAATTAATTAATTTTAAATCTTTACTCAATGAAATAACATTTATTAGACTGACTAGCAGCAGGGAGACGTTTGTCAGCAGTGCTTAAGTTGGCAGACTCTCTGTTACTATACATAGTCAGAGAGGCAGAAAGTAAACATCTTATAGGATTAGCAGCTATGTTCATAGCTGAGATGAAATTTGGACATTTCATTAGTATAAGATTGATTCTGACATTTCGTAAAGCCTAAATGCAAACAAAAACCTGTGTCTGATATAAATACAGTATGCAGCACTCACTCAGATAAAGTTCAAGAAGCACAGCAGGTTTAGTGCCGTGACAAAGGAAATGCAGAAGGGTCATTTAAGGACTCACCTTCTGCTCAGCACCTAAGTGTATGCGTAATCCCATGGGCATCAATCAATAATACTAATTATTAGAAAACGGGAAAAAATTCCATGGCTAGTTACTGTTAACAGTGATAAGAATCACACTGCCCTCACCATGGAAAAAATATCACAGTTGGTAACACTGTATGGAAGTCTTAATTTATTGTGCCAACCTCTCAGTTCACGATATTCTGTAACAACCACAGCTTGACTGGTGAGACTTTAGAGACACAACAATGTGATAACAGGAAATAGTTCCTTACCTTAGCTAGGCACTACCTACTGCTGTCTTTTTTTAGCCCCCTGCACTGCGACAATATGGTCCTCCTCTATTCTTGCATCACAATTATTCTGTTTTCATGCTGTTACATGCTTTCATGTGCTAAAAGTAAATCAATTGTGTTAACTTTTTTTTTTTCATCAGTCAGTTTGTATTAGACTATCTGGAAAATATTCTGTTGAAAATCTTATTTTGCATGTTAAGATGAGGTTTAAGTGAGGCTCATCTTTAAAGTTACACCTGCGTGCTCATTGCTTTGTTCTAAACTGGGTACAGGCAAGAGTGAGCATGTTTCCCTAGTTTCCAGAAGTCTCCCTGAGCGTGCTATCTCTTCAGGCTGCATGAGACTCAATTTAGCAGTGTACAGTACTACAACTACAACAGGAATAATTCAAAACAGTCATGGGTTTTATATAGGAATTTGGGGATTTGGATTCTCTAGGAATTGCTAGCAAAATTGAGGCATTTTGAAAATATTACCTAGCTTATTTTTCATTGTGAATTTAGTATTAGCAAGAATACCCAATAAACACACAGAAAAAAAGAATTATTCCCTTCTTATAAACCCAGCAAATGGAATTTGTTTGCAGAGGTGAGAATTCATTAGATTAAACCTGTCATTAGAGGCCTCCGCAGAGGAAGACTGCCCTCCTTGCCACGCAATCTCACCCACTGCTTAGCAATTTCTCCAGTTAGAATTCTAAGTTTTTCTCATGGTCTGACCTGAATACTTCTGCAGCTGAAGTCACCAAGTCTGATGTTCCCCTTGCTCAAGAAGAATTGACTTATTTCTGCTTCTCTGCAGGGTAACTATTTATATCTGTACATACATACATCCAGAGCTTGTCATCATGCCTGTTTCACTCATGCATCTCCCAGCCTGCCTTTCTGAAGTCAAAAAGCCAAACCTCTTTCATTCTTTCCTCACAGATTGTGCTTTCTAGACTTCTGTTTATTTTCATTCAAGTTCCTTGAGACAGCACTGCAGCTCCAGACCCACCATTCCTCAGTACACCACAAGACTCTCTCTACTAGTTTGCACTCACTATTCCTGCTCATACACCTCCAGCATAAGGCTTGGCTTTTCCAAAGTAACACTCATTGCGCACTCGTATACAGCTATCGCCGCTCTGTAAGCCCTAGATCCTCTTCTAAAGAGCTGCTCCTTAACCAGCTTTCCCCTTTCTCTCTTCCTGTGACTGCTCATTCCTCCCTACTGCAGGATCATAGCTTTACCCTTACTGAATTTAAAAAATCCCTTTATCAAGAACATTTTGATCAGCTCAGATTATTGTTAAAAAGAACTTTCGTCTAAAAAAAAACCAAAAAAAACCAAACAAAACCAAAAACAAAAAACCAAACCAAAACAATTGCTTCCCTTTTGTTAAGGACATTATCTTCCTACAACTTCACTAAGCATCTGACAGTGCACTAGAAGCAAAACACTACAAATTAGAAAGACATGATGAAAGCTTAGAGGCTATAATTGTTTAAAAAGAATAATTTCCTTTTCAAAAGTAAACATCAGCCTTGCAGACAAAGATAAGGCCAAGTGCACAATTAGATACGCAAGTCTGTGCTTCTGCTCATATCTCCTGATATCAAAGATTGCAGGAAAATTCAAAATGTTTTCTTAAAATGTAAAAAAGAAATGAACAGGAAAAAGTGTAGGAGACTAGAAGGAGTCATACCAGAACTGCCAGCAGCTTTTAGGAAAGCTGTTTTCCTCAATGCCGGAAGTCTTTGAAACTGAAGATAACCAGCCATGAACCACAGCAGCCATTCAAAGCAGAAATAATTTAAAATGTTTAGGTTTTGTACGCTGGTTTTCTGAATGAAAGCATGCCAACCCCCATAATGTTACTTAATTATGTCTTTGACAGTCTGTCTCTTGGAAGCAGAAAAATATATTGTCAATGTACACTGGGGAGAGAGAAACAGCAGTCTGAATGCATTATTGACTATTATTAACTCAAACCTACACTAAACCTCAAACAACCTTTGAAATAAGGAGCCAGAGCCATTCTTTCTACCTTTGCTATTGATAATTTTAAAGGCGAAGGTCTATGCTTTATATAGGGTAAACTTCTCTTTTAGTAGAAAAGAACCAGCCCTTCAGACAGTGACAAGTCATAGGAGACACCTTTGGCAAAACTCTCCATCATTATTCATTTTATTACAATGGACTTTGCAGCTCTAACAGAAGAAACAGCCATTCAACTAAGTATTGAATAAAGCACATAATAAAGGTTTCTACCTTTCCTGGACATTTAAGAGTTTATAAATAGACAAGGCAAAAGGAAAGTGACTACCTCGCCAAAAGTTACACAGGAGGGTACCTAATACAAGAGTTCTGACTCCTGACTAAGTGAATTACCCATGGGTGCTCGTGGTGTCCCAAACCCCGTAATCAAATTTGACAATCTTTGCTTTAACACTCCCACTGATTTTTTTTTCAGATGCGAGAAGGCAAACTCAGCATCAGATCATGAAAAGCACAGATTAAACACATTTGATCACTTATGGCAAGACGATGCATTTAGACTCTCTTAGCCTCTTTTTCCCTGTCAAAATACTTGTACTTCTTACCTGCCGCTATCTCTGACTTGCTTGCTGTCACCAGGCGTTTTCAGTGATATCAAGCCTGATTCTTTCCACTATGATTTGGTGCATGCTAAGGTGCAAAAGAGAGATCTCTCAGGTCTCCATACAGTTGCACAGGGGAACGCAGGCAAGCTCTGCCCTAGCAGACACCGGCCTGCCAGCGCTGGTCAGCAGCTGACCTTCTGGTGGAGTCGGTCAGTCTCAATTTACTCTTCTTCCAGCCTCATGTGAACAATTTCTCAGTAGACAAAAAACCCTCCCCTCCACCTAATCTCTTATTATTTTCCCAAGTGGAGTCCATCTAGCTTACATCAAAGAATTGGTCTCGTTAAGCCATTGTTTTATAAGTCTGCTAATATTTTTCCTGTCTGTAACACAGAAGACACTGCTGATAGAAATATGTCAACAGGAAAACAAACAGGCAGCATTTGACATGCTATTAGTCCAAGTCTGGGTGGATAAATAAATCATAGATCAAATATTCCTAAGGGGGAAAACACTGTTTATTTCCACTGGATCCATTACGCACACATCTCCCGTACAGCTCGGTGACAAACACACCCCACAAAAAGGATGTCACAGTGTACCCAAGAAAGGACTGTTGATGCGACGAGGACAATGCATTCCCTCCTTAGAAAGTGCTTCAGTCTCTTGGGAATGTATCACCACAGTGGTCATACAAAGTGAAGCCAGCTGGAAGTGTGTAGCTACATCACTGTGCAAGGCAGGGTAATGCATCACAACTGAATCATTCCTCATCACTGGATGTTTCTCTGTAAGTGTTTTGTGCTATAAGTGTAATAAATATTAAGTATTTCACCCTTTTCTTTAAAATATTGAAACACTTACCTATTCTAAGATGAAAAATATATTGTAATCCTATTCTGATCCTACACTGGGCCTACCCATCAGGGAATCCCACTGTCTTCTAACTGAGAAAATACAAAATAACTTAATGACATCAAGCTGTTATCCATCTACATATATTTCAGCTCACAATGTTTTCCATAATAAATGATACTGATGTAGCAAAACTGAACCCAATTTATTTTGGTGATGCTTCCTAGTCAAAAGCATCAGTAAAGAAACCACCTTGGCAACTGTTTCAGATACACCCCTAACTATACTAAAGCCAGGATGACCAGGTCAGTATCGCTTCTCTCCTAAAAGCAGTGCGATTGCAATCAGATCACCCAAACTCCAAGGAATAAAACACATAAAGATGTGGAGTCTTCAGTTACTAGAACTGTGTAGCTCATGTCTTTACTGCTGAAATGAACCATCAACAAAGAATATTCATTTTGGGTTCAAGTTTGCCACTGGACAGATGCTTGTGACCCACTGGTGGCACGAGTTTCAGACAGTGGGGAATGACTTAAAAAAATCAAGAGCATTTTTCTATTTCTTCAGAAGCAGTTACTTCAGAGAAAGCATCTCAGATAGGTTAAAATTTACCTTGATCTCTAGATAAATGCTGTGTGGAAGCACCCAGAGACAGGAGATCTGCCTTGTTTAAAGCTCAAATGTGCCTCTGCACCTGAAACACCATTTTCCAAGAGCCACCTATAGTTTAGAGGACCAAGTAACATTAAAACACATTTTCAGTCTGTTTCTTCAGAAAACACATCCCAGCCAAGCAGAGGGCACAAAGAGGGCATGACAGAAGAGAAGACAATCCCTATTAACTCCATTTTAATTGTGAAAATAAGCTCTCTGGAGGACCTAGGCCCAGGACTGGTAAAAAAGCACAAGCCAGTCTTCCCCCTCTGCTTTCCCAGAGCAAACACAGATCGAGGAGAAGCCAGGCAGCATTCACAGCAGCGGCAGAACAGCTCTTGTCCTGGTCATGAGGCACCCGCAGCGAGAGGCAGCGCAGCAGCATGACACAGCTTTTGGGCTGACAGCAGAAAGCCAAGTCATTCCCAGCCAGCACTGCTATGGGGATAACGGAAGGTGTTTGCCACCCAGTGCAACAAACCCCGTGTATCTTCTTTGCTGAAAGCCTCCTTCACGCGCGAGGAAGCACACCTCATTTGTACAGCCCAGCAGCACACTGACTCAGTTACTGCCACCGAACGTCAGTGCTGGCTCACACGGCAAGTCCCTGTGTGTCGGCTTTTTTGCAACAGTGGCAACCTCTGTTCAGCTCTGTCATTGCTCAGGGGGCCATGGGGCCATATTTTGCTCTGGCCACTTCTTGGTTACAAGCTTCTCCTGTAACTAGTCAAGGTTCCTCACTGTACTCATTACAACTTTGGTTTCTCCTTAATTGACAGACGGTTCAAAAGCCAGTGCTGATTTTCTCTTAATCTCTCATCATCACGAGAGAGCATTTAACTAATGGTTTTAATTGAACACATTCAGCCCTGGGTTACATCCCAGACCTTCTTCCACAGCTTTAGTCTTATTTACCACTCCTGCTATATATGGTCACAATCTCATAGTGCATCCCCTACTCCTGGATTGGATAAAAATATTTTTAAAAATTCCAAACTGTCCCAAGAAAGGAGGGAATACAAACCACTAACCTGAACCACAGCCTTCCAGGAAATATTAATGCTAAAATCAGTGTAACTTTAGTTGCGGAACTGTTTCAATGAATGGCCGGCAACTAGCAATCTGAATTTCATTTCTTCCTACAGAATATAATAAACTGAACTTGGTTCCTTTAATTGCTGAAACACTTCCCAAATGGGTGCTCATTCCTCCCGGATGTAGTCTGCACTCATGTCTTAAGCCACAAAATCATTTAGATTGTATCCTTTACTGTCACTCTCTCCATTTCTGTCTCTTCTCTGTACAGAACATTAAACACTGGAAGGAACAGATACGTTTGCATTTCAAATAACTACGCGTACTAACTGGAGGCAAAAAGGCTGTATAGTCTCAATAAAAAGAACTGTATTCAAATAACATCTGTACATCACACTAGTGTGTGAAAAACAAAAAAAACAATGAATCAAGAAATGCAGCAAAAGCTATGCCTAAGGTTAAACAAACGGAAATGCCCTATACCCCTTCCTTGGGCCTTACTAAATAAATCTCTGAGAGAAGCAGAGCAGCTGAGGCATTCTCAGAGACAGATGAAATGAGATCTCCTCATTCCAGGAACCGGTCTCTCTCATTTGTTTGTTTTAAAAATCATTAAATAATCCTGGAACACAACTGCATCCCTGCATCCTCTCTAAAGAGACACGTTGAGGGTGATTTTTATTTTTTTTTACATATTACAGTCAAGCGTTCACCCTTAAAAATAAACATGTGGGTCTTTCCAAAGAAACTCCAAATCCAGTCATACATAAAGTATGTTATCAAGGTCATTCCCTTGCTGCAATTCAGTAAAGGGTGCGTTCCCAACAGGAGATAACATAGCAGATTTTAACAAATTCAGCAAACGTCACGGGAACTTCGAAGAATGGCTGCTTCATGCCTGCAAAAGGAACCAATTAAAGACCCAGTCCTGAAAGGAATTCTGAATGTATTGCTCTTGAATGAAACAATGTTTGAAGAAGGAAATGAATTTGTTTATGAGATACATTGTTGGCTTTGCTGAGTTTTACCACCACAGTTTTCCTCCAAGAGGAAATATACTCTTAAACAAGAAGGAAGAAAGCCTCTATCAATCCCAGCAAGGCAGCCTAATGACAGTGCCAGCAATGCCATGGTGAGGCTCCTACCAGAGTTTTATTTGGCATTTTTAATCATAAATCCTCCACAGCTGCCAAGTTCCAATTTACATCCAAATTCCTTCAAAAACGTTAGGATTTTGACTTGAGCCTATTATATATTCTTATCTGTTTTTTGGGTTTTTTTAAACTTGGATTCTTTAGGGCTTGCACTGGCCTTATGTTAGACATTTTACGGAGCCTATCATAACAGGGCCCCAAATCCCACCAAAATACAAGTAATGATACATTCAGCACTGCAATCTGACTCTTTAATGTACATTTTTGGAAGCTGCATTATCAGGTAGATCTGCCAAGAACAGGCCTCAGAAAATAGGTCCCACAAACTGTATACCAGAATCAGATAATTACATTGTATGATAATGAACCAGAACAGTTAAGGAAGCAGCAGTGCTGCCTTAGTGGTTCCTAAAAGTAAAAAAACCGAATTAGTGTGCCATCAAAGCTGTGCTATTACACCACAGAAACACAGCACGAAGCTTCCAGCGCTTCTCTGTTCCTGGCCTCACACTCGTTCCAGTAAGACCATGTCCTGCTGCTGCCTCTGGAGCTCCCACCCATTTTCTCATTCTCGCCGTAGGGGCTGCAGAGACTTACCGACGGCAGGGACTGGAACCAAGTTTTGCTGAGATTGACTCAGAAGAGGAAAGAAAGAATGAGGGTAAGACAAGATAGGGAAAAGTATAAGATAAATAACATGGGAGTCAGCAGTCAATGATAATGATTTGTTTACTGAGAAAGAAAATACGGAAGTGCTGTTGCTGCATTAAACCCTGCTTATGTCTCCTTACAGACACACGGATCAGGAGCTGAGGCGGCTGAAGCCCTTAGGAAAGGTAGATGTTGACAACTGCAGCAGTTCTAGAACTGAAAGAAACAAACTAATAACTGACCTACATGTAGTAAAATGTAGGTAGTTTTGCCTTCAGCAGCCCTCTCCCTAATGAAGTTATCAACCATACCAACTTAATTAAGTTCTACCTTCTTATTTTCTTTCTTCTAGTCTTGTTAAGTCAGCATATACTGATGTAACTAAATACACAAATTCCTTCAAAGTAGAGTTTGCCTTCCAAATTTTACCTAGGGTCTCCGAGAGCACAGCCCTGATGAAAAAAAAAGATGCAGAATGCTTCAGAGAAGTCCCACAATCAAATAACTCATCCTCTCATCCTCAAACTGCCCCGATAATTTCCTCCATACTTGTAATTTTATCAAAAGGGCTCCCATGCTAACCAGAGATCAGAGCCCAGCAAATACACTAGCCTGTTCCCTCTTGCAACCTAAACAAACACACCAGCTCTTAGCTGCCAGCACATCCAAGTCCTAACCAAGCAGTACCTATATCTATCTATTATTTCCTCTCTCGCTCTCGTAAAGAAAAACAGAAAAGAAAAAAAGAGAAACAAAATTTCCTAGCTTCCTCTGAAAGTCTTGACTAACTCATCTGCATCAGGCTGCCTTAGCTCTGAGACGTTGCTGGAAGGACTCTGAACTGGCTGGAATTGAACTCGAGGCAAACCACACTGCTGCGTGGGCCAGCAGGAGTCTGAGCCCCTCATAAAGAGGTACTGAAAATATTCGATGCTTCCTCCACTAGAAAATCTGCAAACTGATAATGAGATACAGAAGCCAGGGATGAGACTGGTCCTTTGATTTCCTTCTGCAGTATGTATGGAGCTCAGGCAGATACTTGTACAAACTTTGGAAATTAAAAAAAAAAAAAAAAAGCTAGGATCACAAGAACATTTAAGAAATAGAACTGTCTACATTAATAACAGGCAGACAAATAATTAACAACAGCCTGCTATTAACAGCAAAAGCTTCTTTTAGGAATTACGAGTGAGCATATAGAACAACTGCTCAGCAGGGCACACCATGTATACTAGTGTGTCTTGATTTTCTGCAATAATGTGCTAGTTTGCTTTTGGTTTGACATCCTTTCACACACATTCAGCTCACTCTCCTCCTCCTCACCCCCCCCCCCCCTCCCGCCCGCCTCTACCCCCCCCCCCCCCCCCTTTGTTTTTTTAATTTCCATGTGCTCCTTTGTGCAGGAAATTCTGCACTGTCCAGCTGCAGGACAGCACAATGAAGTGGAACATTATGTAATTAGGGCCTGATCCCATTTGCTTCCCCATCTCTGCCTCCCTACTGTGGCAGACCTGCAGAATTGTGAAGTATCTTAGAAAGGTCCTGAGATGTCTCCCTGAATGCACAGAAAGAGGCTCAAGTGGTTTCCCTCTCCTGAAGAAATTCAAAAACACACCAAAATCCCCTGACAAATTCATAGTTGTTTTCCTTCCAAAAACCAGTAAGGCATTTATTTTTATTAGCCTTCCATTTTCAACCCCTTATGGTTCATCTTTTCAAGCTTATGAGCTAGAAATGTATTGTTATTCTTGAATGGAAGTTGGGTTTCTAACAGAATCCCATGAATTCAGAACGTGGGACTTTATGAAGATACCCTAACTATTTGAGGTTTGGGGAAGCCGGCAGCGCTGGGCTGCAGAGGATCCCTGGGCAGCTGCAGGACAGGGGCCCCTCTGCCCTGGGCCACATCACCCACCAGCCGCTCCAGCTCTATTCCAACCCAGCCTCGCTGCAAGGCACTCTCCGGGGCTGGCACTCTCCTGTTCTCTGTGAGAAGAGATTCCCTCCTGCAGGAGTTCCTTTCAGAGCACACACTGCTGATCTGCCCTGTGCTCATTTTTCCAGGTTCCTCTCCATGGCCAGAAGAGGGGCTGTATTTGCGTCGTCCCACTTCTTCCCCTTACACAGCGAAGGCAGGCGCAGGTCCCATCCCACTCCCACTGCACTGTCCTTCATGCACGAACAGTGTCACTTAAAACAGAAGAGAATGGTGTCATTTGGGTTCCCTTTCTAAAGAACAGTGGCCGCAGCTCCCCAGAGACAAAAGCACAGATGAAGGGTAGGCGGGTGTGTAGCACAGTGTTCTGCCATGCCTGGAGATAAGCTGGGTAGCAACTTCCTTTGCCTTTCCAGTACACAGTCATATCCTCTATGCCTCAGTTTGAAAAATCCAAATCACAGACACAGGGAAAGTAGGCAGGATACTCTTCTGCTGAGCTTACATGGACTAATCGGTTAATAAAAATGATCTGCGAAGGGGTATAAGAGACCACCAGCAGAACAGAGAATGGGGAGACTGCAAATGCAGGTGTTCACTTGGAAATAAAAGGAGCATGGCTGCCAGATCTTCTTAACAGGGTGAGTTCTCTGTGTACCTCATGAAGTGCAATGGGACTCCAATCACCACCATGGAATCCCAGGGCTACCATGCTTACCACCATGATCCCACCCGGGAATGCCAAAAGCTTTGTACTATAATCATAGAATCACTAAGGTTGGAAAAGACATCAAGAAGAACAATTATCACTATTTTAAACTACCCAGGAGATGGATTATAGGTCAAACAGTGATGGTATAGTTTGCAGATGGGTCCTCAGTCTACAGAAAAGGTAAGAATTCACATTCAGAAGATCTGATTCTGTTCATAGACTATCAGCTGACCTCTTCCACAGCATAATCTGAGCCACTGTTCATGTTTCTCTTCTCTCCCTCTAATCTGTTTCCACCATAATCTTCTGTCCCTATCTCTTAACTGTGCATAAGCACAGGATGAAGTTTGCTGTAGACTTGCTATTACAACAGGTTTCTGGACTCTGCTACCAAACAAGTCACAATATTCTCTCAGAAAGAGCACACAAACTGCTAATGACAGTATAGAGGTGTGTATATTCGACTTTCTCATCATACTTTCCCAATTAATAATAATTTTTGACCTTGACCACAAGGAATTATACACTGTCTCATCATAACTTGGACACCAAAAGAATGCAACACGCAGATCTTCAGAAAGCAAAACAAATTTTTCTAATGTTGAGGGTACATCTGAATGTCCCATCTTTCCTACAGAGTATAGTATCTCACAAAGAATCTCTCATGCTCATTAATCTTCTGGTATCACTACTGTTTCAGTGCAGAAACAGAAACTGAAGCTTTGGGTGTACTAAGTATCATCGTATTTTTTAATTACATCATTTTATGTTTGGCCATTTCCATGCTTCTGCTTTACTGAGATGCAAGCAATGTACTTTGATTAAGAACGGTTTGAAAACTAAATGATCACAGCAAGGAGGGATGACTGCATGTTTACCTTCTGGTTACATCTTAGATCATTTATTTGAAATTAACAAAGAAGCAACCAATTTTTCAAACCTACATCTAACTCCAAAATCAGCATTTTCATTCCCCTTCCTTCTATGTCAAATATTCTTGGCTACTCAGGACAAGGAGCAATCAGGCAAAATTTGCTATTTTCAGGAAACCTACATGGAATGGCACAGAGACAGAAGACATCTGGTGTGCAAGAGGGCTGGCTGTCAGGGGAATATCAGAGGCACAGCCATGTTCTAAGGTCTAACATCAGCTCTTCCATTTGTCTGTGCCACAGCAAAATCTTAAATAAAACATAATCTTGACAACATTTCCTAAATTTTGATTGCTTGACTTTGCAGCCAGGACAGGCTTTTGGCATTGCCATTCATAGGTCTCAAATATCTGCTCTAAATCGGCATATTTGCTGCATCATTAAGGAAGTTAGTGTCTTATTTTCCAAGTAGGTGTCCTTAATATCTGTAGAAAACCACTGAGCTGTAGTCTTTTTGGAGGTCTACAGTATTGGAGAGGAGCAAGAACAGGTACACAAGCCAGGACCCAGCTTCCCTTAGCCGCCTTCTCTGCCGTTCCAGTGAGCAGCAGAATCGCCGCTGCCGCGCATCCTGCCGCCCGCACACCGGAGCGCTCCCGGGGATCGCCGAGGCCGGGGGAAGCAGAGCCAGCAGGTGGAGCTTTAGGGCAGCCCAAGCCCGCACTGCCGGCCTCGCCTTCCCCAGCGCTTGCTTCAGACTTGCTTTTAGCCGCATCGCCACTGCCTGCCTTCCTGCCAGGAAAGCAGAGCCCTTCGGAAGCCAGAGGCCAAAGCAGTGCAGTTATTATCTC